>NC_141222.1:18149334-18376834 GCF_054856515.1 Filicampus tigris
CCCAAAAGACCTCAGTCTCCTGAGGAGGAAGAGTCTGCTCTGACTCTTCCTATAGAGGGCGTCTGTGTTGTCGCACCAGTCCAGTTTATTGTTCAGATGAACACCCAGGTACTTGTAAGTTGAGACTCTCTCAACATCTGTTCCCCGGATGTTCACTGGTGCAGGTGAAGAGTGCTGGCGCCTACCGAAATCCACCACCATTTCTTTGGATTTCCCCGCATTGATCAGGAGGCGGTTCTGCTGGCACCAGTCCACAAAACCCTGAGTAAGTTCTCTGTACTCCCGATCATCTCCGCCTGTGATGAGGCCGACAATCGCAGAGTCGTCAGAGAACTTCTGCAGGTGACAGGTAGGGGTGTTGTAGTTGAAGTCCGAGGTGTAGAGGGTGAACAGGAAGGGAGCCAAGACAGTTCCCTGTGGGGCCCCCGTGCTGCAGAGGAGCACGTCAGACACACAGTCCTGTGTCCTCACATACTGTGGCCGGTTTGTGAGGTAGTCCTGGATCCATGTGGTGAGGTGGTGCGCCACCCCCGCCCGCTCCAGCTTGTCTCCCAGTAGGGTGGGCTGGATGGTGTTGAAAGCACTGGAGAAATCAAAGAACATGATCCTCACAGTGCTCCCCGCCTTCTCCAGGTGGGAGAGTGAAGTGTGGAGGAGGTAGATGATGGCATCATCCACACTGATGCCAGGCTGGTATGCGAACTGGAGTGGGTCCATTGAGGAGCTCACCAGGGGGCGCAGGTGGACAAGGACCAGTCTCTCCAGGGTCTTCATCAGGTGAGACGTCAGCGCCACCGGTCTGAAGCTGTTGAGCTCCTTCGGGTGGGGGGTCTTTGGCACCGGGACCAAGCAGGATGTTTTCCATAGCTGGGGGACCCTGCCCAGCTTCAGGCTCAGGTTGAACATGTGCTGGACAATTCCACACAGCTGGTCTGCGCAGGATTTGAGGAGCTGGGGGCTGATGCCATCTGGACCCGCTGCCTTCCTCGCCTTCATCTTCTTCAGCTGGTTCCTCACCTGAGATGTTGTGAAGGCCAAGGCTGGACAGGAAGGAGTGGTGGCTATCTGGTGTAGCTGGGAGCTGGAGACTGTGGAGAAAAGAGGGGAGGGGGTGACACGCCCAGCAGGAGGAGTAGGTGGAGACTGCAGCAGGAGAGACGGAGTGGAGGCAGGCATCTGATCGAACCTATTGAAAAAGAGATTTAGCTCATTTGCCCACTGCAGGTCCCCCCCAGTCCGGGTCTTGGGTTGTCCGTGGCCTGAGATGGTCTTCAGGCCCCTCCAGACTCCCCTGGCGTTATTCTGCAGCAGCTGCTCCTCCATCCTCTTCCTGTAGGACCTTTTCCCCTCTCTGATCCTCCTCCTCAGCTGGCGCTGCACAGTCCTACGCTCCTCTATGTTGCCTGACGCAAAAGCCCTCCTCTTCTCCTTCAGGAGAGCTTTTATGTCTGGTGTGATCCAGGGTTTGTTGTTGGAGAAACACCTTACTGTCCTGGTGGGTATGGTGTTCTCCATGCAGAAATTTATATAGTCTGTAACTGTGTAAATGTAAACTCAGGCTCAATGTGTTTGGGTGTGACATCAAAAGATGGCGTGGTTCTGTAACTGACGTTGAGTCACTGTAAAAAAAAATTATTTAAGAGCAGACATGAGCATCACTTTACGTTGATTTTTCATTTGAGCGGGAATAAACTGGCACATTCGTCGAACAAAATGCCTTTTTGAAGTGTTATGCATTTTATTCGTTGTATAATTTAAAAAAAATCAAAAACAGGTTATTCTTGCAATAATGCAAGGTTTTCTTATAAAATTTAAGAGTTTATTTTCATAATGTTCTGACTTTTCCGGAGTTTTTTTCTGGTTGGAAATTTGAGTCAATTCCCATCGTGTAAAATTCTTACTCGTTAGTATTCAGCATTTTTCCTAGTAAATTAAAAATAAATTCTAGTGAAATATTGTAGCTGCAATATTGATCTTTTTTCTTTGAATTATTCTTTTAAAATTGCACATTTTTTTACTTGTTTATATTACTTATTTTTACGGTAAAGTAAAAATTTTGACTAAAATTAGAGTTCAGTCTCTATTTTGAGTTCTCACCTGTGATACTCAGAAATGTTCTCCGTCACACCAGTTTCGTCTTGGTCGCCGCTTTTGCACGGAAAACGTCTGATTTTTATTCCGCCCCAAGCAAGAGAACATCGGGTCTGTTAACATTGACGCTAAATCATTGAGACACACATTTCATAACAAAAGTATAATGTAATGTAATGGAAAGGGTTTCTGTCATAATGCTCTTTCAAAAAAGAAACATTTGAACCGTCTTTTAAAGTGTGAAAAATATTTATATGTAGAAATATAAAATTCTGAGAATAAATATTTCAAGAATGAAAATAGAATTTTGACAAGTGAATTGTAAAATTCATGACTATTCTCCTAAAATATTGATTTCATATATGATTACTATTTAATTCTTGCATAATTATGAGAATGAACTCAAGAAAAAAAAAAATCCACACCATTTGGTTCCTACGTAATACACTTACGACACCAGCAAAGCACAAAATGTTAACATTTTATTTACAAAGTTGTTTTCTTGTCATACAGAAAGTAAAAATGTCGCTACAACCATGACATGTGCAACAGGTGGCCACGCCAAAAAACAAAAACGGCATGGCTCACTGGTTGCACAGCTGCTATAGCAATAATTTTATTGGGGTGTTGGTGGGTGAGGGCGGTGGGGGGGGGTGAAAGGAAACAACACAAACAGAAAGAAAATAATAAACCCCAAAACAAACAAAAAAAATTCAGTCAACAAAATATTAAAAGCACAGACCCAAAAACTAGACCAGTCCCAAAGTCCTCACACGGGATACATAATGCGGGATTGACAGTGAAATTGTGGAATGCTGAGTGGCAGGCTGCCTGAGAACCCCGGGGTTGTTTTGAGGGGCGTGGGGCTGGGGTGGCTCTCACTTCCATGGAGGAGAGGAAGGGGGGTGGTAGGTAGGTAAAAAAAGTTGTTTGGTGGGGGGGTGTTGGTGGCGGTTGGTCCACACGAGCCACCCATCCAGTATAGTCTTGGCCCAAAAAGAGCTCGGAACTGGGCTAAGGGAAGCGGGGGGACAAAGGGGGGGTGGGGGATTGCAAGTCGGAGGAGGTCGGACGTTCGGGTTGGTAGGATAGGGGGGAGGGAGTCGCTAAATGCGCTCCTCTTGCTTTCTAGTCGTCCTCTTCGTCGTCCTCATCCTCGTCTTCATCTTCGGGGTCCCGCTTTCTCTTCTCACCTTTGCCGGTTACTGCATCTGAAAGGGGAGAGGAGGACAAAACGCATCAGCATTAACGCTGCTTCTTATATTACCGCACCATGTTATCATAGATTAGGATTTTTTACTTCATTTTGACTTTTTAATTTTTTTTTTTTAATTCAGTTACTTTTAATTTGTTTTTATGTTTTAGTTTTACCAGTAGTTTCAGTAGTCTTTTTGTATACGGTGTATTTGTGAAAGTGCAAGCTTAAAAACAAAAGTCAACTACAATTCCCGAGTTACTTTTCTTTCTTCTGGAGCGGCCAAACAGTAAAATCCAAATACATACAATCAAAATAAAGCCCAAAAGCATATGTGTGAATTGAGTTGACAAAGGTGAAAGCAAAGGGCAATTTCACCGTAATTAAATGTATAAACGTAAAATGTTTCAGTTAGTTATCATTTTTTGAAAAGCTCTCATTTTTATTTTGCTTGATTAGCAAAAATTGCGTTTTTTTTCTCCCCCATTTTATTTTTAATTGTTTCGTTTTCATTAAGTATAACAACGTGTACCACACCTCTCATTTTGAAACAGTGTTTAACAACTTTTACTAAACCAAGAAACAGACTGTGCCCAAAAATATACGAGGTGTGATAGAAAAGCTCCAGAACTGGCGTCGGAAAAGATTATCCGGGAGTGTAAAAGCGTGACCTCAACGCTCTGCAGCCGTTCAACTTTTTCCCCCCCACATTTTTGTCTGTTTCAAGCCATCAAGCAATGAGCAGCGTGATGATGACGAGTACGACCTGCGGCCCAAACGCCAGAGCCTTAAGTGCAAGACTGACGTCGCCAAGGTTGAACAAAGTAAGACAGCGGCATCTATGAGCAGTTACAAACATTTCTCGTATTCGCTCGGTCCCAATCCTGAAATATTGAAGATCTTATCTCTAATTTGGACACATGTTGATTTAGTGTGTACACTTGTTGGACACTTGGCTATTATTCTGTGGTATGAACGGTAACAAGTGGAGACACCGGTTAATGGTAACTTATGCCATCTAGTGGAAAAGCTTTTAATTACTTTGCCTTTAACTATACGTTGCCAGTATAGGTAAAAAAAAAAAGCTACGCAACTCAACTCGCATTAACGCCATGTTAATTGTACCTTTGGATAAATTGCACCACGCCATTCTAGTTAAGGTAAGCCAATTTTAGGATAAAAATTCAAACTTTGACGTAGTTATTAGCTAATGTTCCGTCGGAATCGTTTGCTGCCGGGGTTGTAGCTCACGTTCCTCTCACAGCCTGCAGCTTGGTATTTATTCTTCAATTTGCATTTTTCAAGTTAAATTTGTTACGTAACAAGTATTTAGAAGGGTGGGAACCATGCCGGGGGTTCGCATCGGCAATAACAATAAATCAGCCTCTACTTTGCCGGTTTTCCAACTATCGCGGGGGGGTTCTGGTCCCCCACTAACCGCGATAAACGAGGGATTACTGTATTGTCAAAACTTGATCTTTATCTCAAAACTTCAAATTTCAACCTTTTTCTCTTCTTCTCTATTGCACCTGTTTTCTTGTAACAGACTTTTTTCGCCATGAAATTCATTTGCACAACTACTGCACGACTCAATATTGCCGCTTTTTTCTTTGGAAGACTTTCTTCTCGATACATTCCAATACCACTTTTTTCCTGTAACATTCCAACATTATTCTTGTAGCATTCCACCTTGACATTACTCTCAAACCATTTCCCCCGGTAACCTTTTGACATTCTCATGACATCCATTTTATCGTAACGCTAACATTTTATTCCCAGACATATTCTCATAACATTAAGATTGTCGAAATTTCATAGTATCGAGAGTTGATTTTCTTCCCCCTGAAAACATGCCCTTTCCATCGGATTGTCAATTCCTCATGTTTCATACCTTCATCGTCTTCTTCCTCATCTTCCTCTTCATCATCTACTTCCCCGTACAGTCCGTAGTCTTCCTCCTAGCAGGGAGCATTTTTTTTCTCCGTTCAGTCTTCATAAAACCTGAGATTCATCATCATCATGGCACCGTGATGTTTTTTTTGTCTTTACCTCGTCTTCTCCGCTGACCTCCTCATCATCCTCTTCTCCCTCAACCTCCTCCTCGTCTTCTTCGTCCTCGTCTTCCTCATCAATGTCATCGTCCTCTCCGTCCTCATCTTCCTCATCCTCTCCCTCGCCCTCTGGGGGACAAAAGGTACAACGCATTTCGTGGTCATTGCGTACACACCTGTTAGGGGATGTTCGATAGTTATATATTATTAATAAACGATTACAATTTTTTAACTAATTAATCGCAAAATTTTTCATAATTAATTGCGATTAATCGTATTTTTCAACTACAAGTTTTTTTTACAAAGCTGGGAACCGATATTTACTTCACAAAAATCTTGGAATTAATATGGAAAAAAAATTGAAAGTATACTTTTTTTAAAACACTGTTGTAATAGCTTTCTTTGATCCTTGATTACAATTATTTTCCTGTAAAATACAACTAATATGGTATTTGAATTTGGCTTTGCAAAGTGCGCAAATTATTTTGGATTTCTCTAAAGAGCCGTCGAGCAAGTTTTTTTTAAAGTAAAACTATGTTAAAGTCTGTCTTTGCGACAGTGACTCTCTAAGTTTGGCTGTAAAGTGGGCAGAGGGAAGCTGCCACAGGAAGTACATAAAACAGAGTTACTTTTTTTTCAATGCGTTATAACATTTAAATTAATCCCCATACTTAACACTTTAACGTTGACAGCCCTAATTATTGATAAAAATTTAAGTCAACCTAAGCAATTTTTTTTCAAGAATATGTTCCTAGCAGGCCCTAGTCGAAACACGGCATTCTGACTAATTTTGAGTTTGTGGAATATAAATTAAGCAGCAAAATGCACTCGCTTTTAGCCATCTCTGGGGGCGGCCATTTTGTCTTCTGTCGACTAAAAAAATGACATCACAACTGCTCACAACGGCCAATCACGGCTGACCTGTTTTCTGAATCCGAGCCGTGATTGGTCCTTGTGAGCAGTTGTGATGTCATTTTTTAGTCGACAGAAGACAAAATGGCCGTCCGCAGAAATGGCTAAAAACAAGTGGATTAACCCTTATTGCACAAACGCAATACTTATCAGAATGCCCCGTTTCAACTAGTGGGCTTGTATAGAACATATTCTTGAAAATAAAAATGTTTGTCTTGACTTCCCCTTTAAAAATGAATTCATATTATCAATAGATTTCATATCAGCCGATGTTGACATTTGTTTAAATGGACTAAAGATACAAAACAACAATATAACACAACCATTCGTCACATGTACTTCCAGGTGGTAAAAGCTGAAGCATTCTCCGAGTGAACAAAGCCTGGCCGTACATTTGAACAAGGCAAAGCAATTGAGAAGGTTAAATGGCTTCAATGATGATTTTAGCCTTCTTTTCTGCCGCCACAGTCGAGATGTTATCTAAGGTAAATTGCATCGAACGAACCATTTGTCAAGGTACCCCGGCCCCTAATGTTCAACAAACATTATGAAAAGGTCTATTGTAGACGACAACCACTTCATCAGCTTCAGGCCCTCGGCCGCTTCCCGCCTACCTTCGTCGTCGTCGTCGTCCACGCCGTCTCCGTCCACCTCTACGTCCGAGTCGGAGGCCTCCTTGTCCTCGCAGTCAAAGCCGTCCAGGTAGGTGAGCTGAGGCAGCAGTTTGAACACGCTATCCTTGTAGTCGCTCATGTAGGTCACTTCGCAGTTGAACAGGTCCAAACTTTTCAGGTGCTTCAGCTTTTTCTATGAGTTCAAGAAAGACCGTCGGTTAGCTTCAATACAAAACATACAAAAATAGCCTCCGATTTTGTGTGAACAGGAACCGATTGACTAAAAATGAAGCGTTTGCACTGGGCTAGGTTTTTTTTCAGGCTTCCACTTTTTAGCCCGGGTCACCTGGGCTAGACTCCAGCAGAGACTATTTTTGGGCTAAGAAAACATCTCTGTAAAATGCCTATCAATTTAAAGGTTTTATGACAGAAACAGTCTGATGTTGAAAAATAGTTTTCCATTCCTTCCCATTAGAAGAATTCAAACAGTCAACCAGCTCAACAGATAGTGTTGGACTTTAGGGGTTCCGCATCCACATGATATGAGTAAAACATGTTGATTTAAAAAAAATAAATTAAAAAAAAAATGGCCATACCAGTGGTTCCAACGTGCTGATCTCTTTCAATTTGTTGCCGCTCAGACTTAGATGTGTGAGGTTGGGGAGTTTCTGCGCTAAGACCTCCAGGCCGCCGCTGATTTTGTTGTCGCTCAACTCCAGCTGAGAGAGAAGAGATGCTAAGTCCCCTGCGGCTTCTTAGCATAAAGCGAGTGCCCGGCCGCCTTACCTTTTTGAGTTTTTCTAGTCTGGGTATGTTGGAGATGGATGATAAGCCGACATCTATCAAACTGAGGAAAACCAGGTTGACAAACTCAACCGTGAGGCCTTCAGTATTTCCGTCGGCCGTCCGGCAGTTGTCGAGGACGAGTTCTCGTACCTAAAGTGTGGAAAACAAGACAACGATTATTGTTAAATAAATACCCCAAAACAGAGATTGTTTTTACTCAAAGGTGTCCATAAGTTAATATTAACACAGCTCTGACATAAAAGGAGTTGTATAGGAAGGCTCTGGCCTTCACACACATTTATGCTTTGATATTTTAGGGACTCAAAGGGTTGCATATCTTTGGAAATGTTAAGGACTCCATAGAAGTTGTATACTCTCTGAGATTTTAGGGCATCCACATCCAAAGTCCGGCCTGGGGACCAAATGCGGCCCGCGGTCACATTTATCCGGCCCGCACCCTCTGTTATAAAATTAATAACGTCTGGTCCGTAGCTCCGTAGACAAGCGTATAAAAGACACTCTAAATGCAATTTTCCATTTACACACAAGACGGGAGCAGCACTTTGTCCAACTCCCAAACCCAGTGTGACCCTTTCCGGACAGTTTTCTAAAATGGCGACAATTAATAAAAAAGGGGAAGTTGACAAGCGAGGGCTGACAATTTAAAGGAAAGGTGGAAATAGGACTGATTTTCACTGAAATACGCAACAACTGTGTCTGCCTCATTTGCAAGGAGACCTGTTTTAAATCTAAAAGTTAACTGAACATTTATTTTGAACATTATGCCATGTTTGGAATTGACCCTGTCTTGTACTGGTGATATATATATGTATATTTTACACATTTCCCTGTCATAGAATTTAAATGTTGAGAACATTTAATTGCAAGTTGTTATTGATGTTTGGAATGTAATTTGCATGGGTGAATACTTTTACTTATTTTGCTGTTTTAAATGTAAAAGTTCAGTGAACATTTACTTGCCACTGATATGTTATGCTTCAAATGGACCAAAAAACAGGTTTAAGAATCTTGAAATTTAAATTCAAATCTGGCCCTTTTTGCAAAAGGTTTGGACACCCCTGCTTTGGGGACTCCGTAAGTCTCATGTACTCATTAAATTTAAGGGATTGTATACTTTCTGAAACTGAAGGGACTTTGTCAGAATCACATACATTCTCAAATTTTAGGGACACTTTACAATACAATACAACTTTATTTATACATTGCATTTCACAACATCTGCATCCGTAACAAAGCACTTTATATATTACATAAAATAAGAATATAACATCAAAGACTATGAAAACAGTCAATTAAAAAACAAAATGATACTAACACATATACAATATACCAACAGAAAATAATACAACAGTGTCAGTCTCAAGTTAGGTCGAAAGCCAAAAATATTCTAAATAAAAAAATAAAAAACAATTCTCCAGTAATCATGTGCCTTCTGAAATGTTTGGGACTCGTTCCAAGTCATTCAATTTCTGAATATTTGGGACTCGGTTGTTGTATACTTTCTTAAATGTCAGGGACCTGAGATTTTGGGCACTCTGTAGGAGTCCTTACTTTCTGAAAGTGTAGGTATGTTTTAGGAGTCGTACTTTCTGAAACGTTAACTACTCTTTCAGAGTCGTATACTTTTTGAGACTTCAGCGACTCATAGGAGTTGCATACATTCTCAAAATTTAGGGAGTCTTGGCTGGTAGAACAATCAAATCATCATGAAATTTTAGGGACTTTATCAGTGTTGTGAACTTGCTGAAAATGTAGGAACTTTACACGTTATATACCACCTTCTTACTGCTCGAGTCAGCTCCACGATCATCTAAATGCAATTTAAACGTACTACACATTTCACATGACAACCAACCCGTAAAAAAATGGTCACCAACAATAGCCTTAAACATAAAATATGACATAAACGATAAGTAGTGTACTTATAAATCCTTGGTTATAAAGAATGGAGGCGCAAGTGTGAAGCTGGAATTGGTTCGGCTAAAGTAAAAACTTAACACTGCTTGTGCTGGTCAACAAACGTATTTGCAAGACAGCAAAAAGTTAGGAATTCTCCGCGTTAAACACACAAAAATGGAGGCTATCTCGGTTTTTTAAAACACACTCCCCTCACTAGTTACGTCCACCGCCGATACATGTAATTGTCGATCGGGCCGTGTGTGCCCCGGGTGGCGTGTTCGCATAGCCAGTGACAAATGCAATGATTTTTTTTTAAAGTCAGCTAAGCTACAAGCTAGCAGCTAGCAGCCATTGCCCCTTTTAAACGCCGCCGTGCAGTAGACGAGAAGTGTGCGCGGCCGCCATTAGCCCACGCCGCAGCAACGGGCAGGATTGCGAATACACCCTTTTTAGTGTACACTTTTCGTTTTGTTTGCGCTCGGTGGAGAAAACGGAATATTCCTCGTCGTCGTCGAACGAACGCACGTCTTTTTGCTTTCACGATGTTTTGTAGTAAAAGTGTGGCGAAGGGGGGAAATACTGCGAACGGAAATTTAGTCCCCCCCTAAAAAAAATCAAAGATGGAGACTGTCCCTTTCTTCCAGACCTTCAAAGACGACAGAATGGCAACATGGCGACCTACGGAGAAACAGTATGCCGCTCCGAGCCTGTTTTTTAAGCGACACGCGTTGTTAAAGAGACATTGTGGCGGCCGACGTGTTAACACGGTTGCTTTTAAAAAACACATTTCGCTGTCGTTTTACAGTCCCGAGGACAAACAGCGGGCGTCGAGTTTTTGTCTGCCCACGCATGGCGCCCGCCACTAGGTGTCTAAACTCGTATCAAGTCAACCCGAAGGAAGGCTCTACTTTCGGGTTAATAAAGCCACCGGGCTAAAACACATTATCCCGAAGTTAACATGTAGAATGTTACAACGGTGGCGTGTATAGTCGCTTGGAATGTCCGTTGGATTGTATCGAGGATTTAATGACGCCATGCATTTTTGTAGGGCTGCCACCACTATGGCGGATGGGCTAATATGGCGGGAAGACTGCAAGTTGGGAGGCTGCCGTTTAAAATGAGCCACACGCGGCTTATGGCCATTAAATCACACTGTTAACATCATACACGTTCACAAAATATGGAATATCGACAATAAGTCATCATATATATGCGCGGTGACTTATTTCCGAGTTTTGCAACACTCCCTTTTCAACTTAACATCTCAACACGCCGAATACGGAAATGTGCTTGAGTTGGTTATTGTATATGAATCACGCTAAGATAGAACGATTTCAATATGTATATTTTATGTATAACATGCTTGTTTTGCGTGGAGCAAAATATCTGCTTTTTTGTTATTCATACCGAGTGTGGCTATTAGCGCTAACCTAGTTATAATGACGTGACTCCGAGCGGAAATGGCTGTTTTTTAATGTTGAAAAAAATACGTTTCTAGCACTTTCGCTCAATTCGCGTTATCAGTTCCTAAATCTGAACAGTTGAATGTATTTTTTGTTAAAACGAGCGCCCCCGTTCAGGGGTTAAACACCATGCTAAGTAGCAGCAAACATGGCTACCCAAGTCGGTAGAGAGCCCCATTGCGAGAGCACCGAAATGCAGCGAGCATGGTGCACTACATTTCCCTCAAATATCCCCCGAAAGAGCGTACTCGTGGTCGGGTCGGGACCAGGGCGGCTTTGGAGCTGCACTGCTGAACACACGAGGAGGGTGGCGGCTGTGAAACGGTTAAAGCGCCGCAATAACGCCGAAGCGACCGGAGGAATTGCCGTCTCAAAGTAGCGAGCGAACGCCGCGTCCCCCCTTCATCCCCCGGCTAGAGGCTCCGCTTCGATCGACAAGAGAACCGTGCGACGTCTGTTACGTTGACCGTACTCGGAAGCAAATTTCAGGGGAGAAAAAGTACCAAGCTAAGCTAACGCGGCTAGCTCCGGAGAAAACTAAAGGGCTTTGCTTTTCAGAAAAAAAGCACGACTCACTTCAGACGGTGTCTTGTTTCTTAGCTCCAAGTGGATCCTGTTTTCCATCAACATGGTGCCCGCCGGAGGTGAAACTTTTCTCGCCGGGGCTTTTTTTGTTTTTCCTTAAGAGGGTCCTTCAGTCCAAAACGTAGAGAGATGCCCTAACGGCGGAGGGAGAATATAGGGGGGTGGGGGGTAGCCGTGTATAATGAACTGAGCCGACGCTAAGTTAGTCGGAGAGGAGAAACCATGGAGGGAAACCGGACTGAAACAAAATATAATGCTCAACAGCGCCACCTGCCACCAGAAACGCCCAGCCCAGCGCCTCCTAAAGGGGAAACGGCAAAGCTTTAAAAACAACACTGTTGTGCTGTCTGCTGAGTGTTGCTGCATTTAAGTTAAAACAAGTTACCTAGTTAGTTAACGTTTAAAATATTTCATACGATCACCTGGTAAAAAAAAGAAAAACTCTACATTTTGTTTTACTTTTAAATAGTCAAACCTGCTTTGATTATTCCTGTAATTATTGTGACTTTTGATCAATAAACGATATATTGGTTTAATCTTGCTGCCAGCTCTTTTTTTTAGTGAGTGCACTTTTTGGGGAGGAAGGGGGGCCGGGGGGGCTAGCGGGAGGGGTGCATTAAAGAGAGCGTTGTACTGTATATGAAAGGTATCCAGGGTCCACCGCTACACTAAACCCCTCCCACCTTCCTGAAGCATCAGCTCCCTAAAATTTCCAAAAAGTCCACAAGGTAGTTGCGTGACAGTTAAGAGCGTGCAATGCATGTCATTCTGCATCAGAATCCTATATTACTACTATAGTGTGAATGCTGAAGAGCGTTCACGTGAATGGAGTTGTTCTAAAAAAAACCATCACGTTTAATTTATCTCGTCGTTCAAAACATTCAGACTTCAAAAGGTTAAGCTCATTCAGAACAACTATGCTCCAATTTTTCTGCTTTCCACAAATTTCTTCTTTTCCCATAATTCCACTTTTCTGACATTCAAAACAGGGGTCACCGGTCTTTTGGAAAATGAAAGCTACTTCTTGGGTATTGATTAATCTGAAGGGCTACCAGTTTAATACGCACTTCTTAATTGACAAATTAGCTCCAATTATTTGCGGGTAAAGGATTTCATCCCTGTTATTTTGCCCGCTAGCTCTTCTACTTCAACGCAACGATTGTTATATGCTAAAAATGCCGACCTTTGAACTATACCGTTTTTTCCCTTAAAAATAAATCGTTATAAGATATACATCAATGCAAGTGTGATTTAAAAAGCAGGATTTTATGCAATTTACTGGCAAGTGGAGTTTTTTTAAAACTGTGTAACAAACAAACAAAAAAATCGACCTGTCACTGGTGAGCTATTCATACAACAGGCCCGCAGGCTACTCACGTGGCCCTTGGACCCCTAGGCACCATATTGGTGACACCTTTTCCAAAATATCCGTATTTTTCAACCAATTCAAGCCATTACAATGTCAAAATCCATGGCTCATTTAGAGTATAACAACATCAACATGCATGCTGCCATTTTTCCACGTTGCCCAAATTTCTGCTTTTCTGACATTCCGAAACGTCCATATTTCCCAATTGATTCAAACCATTCTGACTTTTATTCTGACCATTCTGAATTTAATTTCATTTCATTCACACACCTAAGCTACTGTCCTTCATGTTCCAAGAATTTCCACTTTTCCTTCCACAAAAAAGGGTTAGGGTTAGAATATTCAAATGAAGACGTTTTTAATAAAAATCCTCAAATTTACATTTTCTCATCTGATACAAACCTGACCTCAACATATTCAAAACATCAGTGCTACCCTTTTATATTCCAAAACGCCCAAATTTCTCAGCATTTTAACTTCAAAATATTAAGTTCATTCAGTGTACCAATTCCTATTTTTCATATGCCGCAAATGTCCACTTTCCACATAGTTAACAAAAAAAGAATTCATGGAGAAAGGCTAAAATTCAAATTTCTGTACCAACCTAACATTTTCTAACTTGAAAATTCCTACTTCTTGAAGAATGCAACAATTTACACCAGAAAATGTCCCTAATTAAAGGAGTAATTCTACAAATGTGTACATTTCCTGTAATTCAATCTTTTTTTTCCTTTTTAAAATCTCACATTCTACATTGTCAATTCTTCCTCATTCACAGGTAATGAAAAAATGCAATTCATTGTTTTCATCAACAATGGTAGTTTAAATGTAACATAAAATAAAAAAGCCACATTTCCAAACGTTCATTAATATGAAATGTGTTATGTGTCCTATTAATCTTTTGAATTTGTACCTTAACAGTGTTTTGGTACTTAGGAGAAAGTACCAGAAGATGGCACTGTTGTGATTCCTCAAGGCTGCATTGAGAAGCTTTTTTTTTTATTTTTTTATTTTATTTTATTTTTTTGCTGCACATGTACAGTCATCATTCGTGCACCTGAAGAAACGTATGCATACTTTTCGAGGAAGTCCACTCATTTGCTGGATAGCATCAAAGCATATTGACAGGATTGTACTTGAAAACCCGGCTTTTGTAGCTTCCTATAAGCGCAAATAGACATTGGTTTCCTTTCTGGGACTCAAACATGATGGGAAATGAAAACTGGTTCTTTTTGAGAACTGGTTCTCCCTAATTTGTTTTCTCAGAATCTTTTGTTTGTTTGCCTGACGATTCCGCTTACTGATTCCTCTTACTTCGTTAACGAGTGATTACATCTGTGTGACCTGTAATGATGATATACTTGATATCGCAGAGTGTCATACACACATCTTCCGTACAATATAACCTTCTCGCACAGACCTGGGCAAAGTATGGCCCAAGGGCCATATCCAGTCTTCCCACAGTCTCTGACTGGCCCTCACAGTGACCATGAAGTTAAAGTAAAACGTAAAATATATGTTGCTTTTATTTTGAAAGTTCTGTTTTTATTTCATGTATACACATGATGCCAGTACAAGAGAGGTAGTGAGCAAGAGCTACGACTTGTATCTGCAGTGTTACCAATTAGTACCATTTTCGCAATTTTTCGGACCTATAGCAACTATTTAAAAAAAAAAAAAAAAAGACCGGCAAAAATGACACAGTGGCCCTAATGTTATCATCATTCTTTCCTGCACGGTGTAGGACAGAAGGCCCTGAAGTTTTGGCCAGCTGTATGCAAATTTCCCTTGCCACTACTGAGAGAATTCTGTAGTTATTTGCCTCTGTTTAGTAATATGCTTGCACCTAGCAGGGAGGTTCCGTCGCTAGCTGCACCGGCAAAGAACCGTCTGCTTGAGCCAACATGCTGCAATTCACATAGTTAGATTCGTTCTTTGTGGACGTGCAAAATGGAGTGATCCGAGTTGTTACACTTTGGTTGGGTCAGGCCGGCCGTTACTGGCTGGGCTAGCTGTTCCGTATAGTCGGGTTCGATCCAGGGGCGGAATCATGGGTCGTCCTGGGTGTGCACAGGCCCACCCAGATTGACAGACTGCCCACCCAATGAGATTCATGAAAAAAATATATACTTTTAAGTTTTTAGTTAAATTATTTTGGAATTTTTGTTTTGTATTTGATTGAATATTAAGAATGGCATAATTGTGGTTGTCTAAGGTCATATTATTCAGTTGATCATTTTATTTGAATATACAATGTGTCAGGATAGGAGAAGCAATCTTGTATTTCTTTTTTATTCATTTTATCTACAGTACAGCACACAGAGCTAACATGACAGCCTGTATATCTACGTGTAATGCCCCGAAGCCACGCAACACTAATTTTGTCTTCGGCTATTTACGCTCCTACTCTAAAGTTTGGTTATACTTCACTTGAAAACGCGTGGCTACTTGCAACACGCAAAGCTTTAATTTTGTCAAAGGTGGTAAATACTTCCAATATGCAAAAACATCATTTATATTATCTTATCATATAATGATACAACATCAACTGAATATCGACTGTATTATTTTGTCCCCTAACCCTCTCTTCACCGAAATGTCTGTTGTAGTGCCAAGAGTGACCTTTGAGAGGAAGCATATTGTGACACAGGGCTTCCAAAACTTTCGGAAATACAAAAAAAAAAAGAGAAAGAAACAAAAAGATGCAGCTAGGCTTGCTGTTATCTTATTTGGTATCTGTCAGGTTCATACCAAGTGAGACATTAGTAAACAATGCACAAAGGAGGATAGAAGACACTCAACACAATATTGTCATTTTACTTGCGCAAGGAGAGCGAAGGGAACTACCGCAACAGTTCCTAAAACCCTCTGCCCGGCTCCTGCGCCTCCTCTCTTTTTATTTTCTTCGGAGTCCCTGATTACAAAGGTGTTCCAGCTCTAAGGGAAAGGGGAATGAAAGCAGCTGGAACAATCTGAACTTGTTTTGTCTATGTGTGTGTGTGTGAGCCATTATCATACATATGTGGAAGCAAAGCACACCAAGCAAGTTGGGTCTAGAAAAAGCTAAGGCTAAACCCACAAGCCTTCGCCCATTGATGGCTGGGATAGGCTCCAGCAACTCCCCGCGACCCTATATAGGATAAGCGGTTTGGAAGATGACATGACATGACATAAACCCACAAGCTAATAAAGCTAACAACAAGCCTAATAATAAAAATCTAACACATGAATCATGATGTACATTATTATTCTTACAGTATCCACATTGCAAACTCTTCTCCGTGGTATTTTTATTGTGGTGAAAGACTAGGGAGATACATTATAAAGTACAAACAGTCAACACAACCAGGAGCTTCTTTATTTTTGTCCATACAGCAACAGCGTGAACTTCAGGGCTTGACTGAACTCAGCACCTAAAAAAAAAAAATCTACATTTTTGCAAACATTTATAACGTTTGCAATTTTTGTCCTTGACCATTTTCTGAGTAGCGTGGGAAGGATAAATCTTTCACACACATCCAACAATTGAGCCTTTTAGTGACTTTGATTGGAAAATGGAGAGGATGCCCAAATTCTGCCCGATCATTGGGGTGTGTGTACCCCACTTTAATCTAACAATTGAGGCCCAGACAAAAAAAAAATCACCTGAGATTAGTTTTTGGCCATGAACCCAAGTGTGTGAAATGGTTTTAAAGTGCTGCTTGCACCAGTCAGATGTGTGATTGTTTGTTACCTGAGCCCTAAGCAACTGTGATGTCATTTTCAGTTGACAGCAAGTGACAAAATGGCCGCCCCCTGACATGGCTATAAACGGGTAAATTTTGCTGCTTAACTCATATTCCACAAACGCAATATTAGTCAGAGTGCCATGTTTTGACTAGTGGACGGAAGAGGCACATAGAACATATTATAAGAACATTTTGGGGTTGACTTTATCTTAAATAAAAAAATCCTCACTTCTAACATACAGTAGCTTTGGGCGATTAATCAACCCAAACATATTTTTTTTCAAGAATATGTTCCCAGCAGGCCCACTAATTGAAACAAGGCATTCTGATTAATATTGAGTTTGTGGAATATGAGTTAAGCAGCAAAATCCACCCAATTTTAGCCATCTCAGCGGGCGGCCATTTTGTCATTTCTGTCAACTGAAAATGACATCTCAACTGCTCAGGGCTCAGGTAACGACCAATCACATCTCGCCTGTTTTCTAAAGCTGAGCCGTGATTGGTAGTTACCTGAAACCTGGGTAGTTGTTGTGACGTCATTTTCAGTCGACAGAAGTGACTAAATGGCCGTCCCCAGAGATGGCAAAAAACGGGTGGATTAACTCTTATTCCACAAACGCAATATTTATCAGAATGTTTTGTCAATGTGAGCGTGCATAGAACATATTCTTGAAAAGATATGTTTGGGTTGACTTCCTCTTGAAGTGTTATTTACCCTGCTGGTCTGCCTCCCTCTTAAAAACACACACTTATACAAACACACACATGCACACACTCGAGGGGCTCAGTGTGCTGTGGGAAGATTGAGAACACACCCCTATTGAGCTGACTCCCTTGGTGTGAGATAAGTGTTGTGGAGATTTCTGTTAACAGTGAGATGAATTAAAAAAAAAAAAGTAACCCTAAAGGATTTCCTGGGCTCAAAAGTATTGAAGTTACGCAATACTTTTTGAACCATAGACAATTTACACTAGGGCTACTCACACCCTCACCCGTTTGATATTGGCTAATGTAGCAATCATTATCCAACGTTGGCCAAAGGTTACTGCTGTCCTGCACAACAACTCACATTTCATGCTGTTTAACTGCTCACAAAACAAGCACTTTTTTTTCTTGCATGATATTTCCTGCTGCACGGTGGCACATAACTTGCTCCGTGTACTTAGCTCTGTCAGAGCTGTGCCAACTCCTCCGGCTTTACAAATATGATAAGACCAGCCCTGTCGGAGCTCGAGCAGCACAGCGGTAATGGTTAACCAGATAATTTCATATTTGGGCGGGAGTTGAAAACAGACTTGTCTTTCCCTTTTTCTTTTTTTCTTTTGAGAACGCCTGCCTTTCAACGAGCTGCCGTTCATTCATAGCGAGGATTTACCATGGAGGAGAATTTGCAGCAAGAGATTGAATATAAAGGCCAGAATGAAGAAGACCAAGGTATGGATTCAGACGTGCTTTTTATTTGAGAATCAAGAGCAACTTTAATTGAAGAAGCATGAGACTTGTTTGGATTGCTTTTTGTGTCTTAGTTTCAGCCATTGTAATAGTCTAGCAAGTTGAGTTGACAGCACTCCAAAAGAGCTTCACCAACCTAGAAGAAATCCAAGAAGACTCAAAGTCAAACAGGCTTCTTCTTGGTTCTCAAAAACAGCTCATCTTTAATCCAAAAGCAGATTAAGACACAAAGAAGAACGCAACAAACAAAAAGTCTGATTGCCCTCAATTCTTATTGGATTTCTTCTTAGTTGGTGAAGATGATTCACTTTTACCCCAAAAGGCCGCTTCACTATTTTTGAATTAAAGTCGAAGCGTCTTCAACAACCAAGAACAAGTAGCGCTCTTAAGTTTCTTACATAGTCGCTGAAGAAATTTCAGCTTTATTGAAAATTTGAATGAAGGTGATTTCAGTTGAACCGTCTTTCAAAACCAAGAAGAAATTCAAGAAAAATCAAAAGCAACAGGAATTCTTCACTGGTTGCTGAAGAACTTTACGGTAAAACATCTTCAGCAATCAATGAAAATGTTTTGTGATGATGATTGTGATCTGGATGACTATGTTTCGACAGATCATTGTAGTGTTTCCCTATAGCTACAAATATCCTGATTTAATTTCAGGCTTGACAATGCGCTCAGGTCAACACTTAAGGGATTTAATGTACATTGTTTGTGTGTTTTGAAAGGTGGGATCCGTCGCCGATTGAGGGACAGAGAACTCCTAAAGAGGAAAAGAGCCGAAGCGGAGGAGAAGGAGACTTACCAGTGGGTTTTGGGGTAAATTTGTAGAGAAGCAACCATTGTATAGTGCAGTGCGGTAATTGAAATATATTTTGGATGGTTGGGTCCTTTAATTGTTCGACAAGTGAAAACTGTAAAGACAGAGTTTGCAAAGGGTGTGGTTCCCAAACAACATGCGCCATGAAAACATTATCACCACTTGAGATTATCACTGCTCTGCTTCTACTGAATATGGGTCAAGAGCGACTACCAAAGGTTGCTCCTGTCTGGTGGTCTCTTTTGATGCGACACCATTAGCTTTTCCAAAGGTATCAAAAAAGCGATATCATCTACCATTGTTGAGACTAATCCCAATTGTGGGGGTCTTTCAGATTGGAGAGCCTAGGGAAAAGACAGAAGGCTGAACAGAGGAGAGGCACAAAGAGGAGGGGGAGGCCCAGGAAGACGGATTCCACACCAGAAAGCTCTTCCACCCAAGAAAGCAAGGTTGTGGACCCCGAAGCTCCTGCTATAGTGGTTCTTCCACAATCAGTGGAGGTGATACCAGCATTAGACTCTCTACCCACTTTGGCCAGCGGGAATCTGGAACCAGTCTCGACATGGTTGCCAAACCCCGTCCTTACTCCAGGTCCCAACGTAGCACTTGTTTCACCTCCAGTTCTTGTTCCGCCGCCTAACACAGTTCCTCCAGCTCCAAGCCAAGATCTTTCCACCGCTCCAGATGTTTTTCAACCTCCCTCTGCGGTTCTTCCAGCTCAGGCTCAAGATCTGGCCACCGTTTCAGATCAAACGTCACCTCCAGATGTTGCTCTGCCTCCCACCGCAGTTCTTCCAGATCTGTCCAACGCTCCAAATCAGGCTTTAGCTCTGGATTTCGATCTTATTCCGCCTCCCGCTGCAGTCCTTCTCCCTTCTGTTCAAGATTTGGCTCCAGCTCCAGCTTCAGCTCAGTTGTCTTCTCCAGATCTTGTTCCGCCTCTCACCACAGTCCCTCCGGCTTCTGCGCAAGACGTTTCCACAGCATCAGTGCAATATTCAGCTCCGGATGTTGTTCTAGTTTCCTCTCTATCCCAAGCCCCTGTTTCAGAAGTAGTCGGAGCTCCTGCCTGTGCCACTCATCAGGTGGAGACTCTGACCACAGAATCACAAGACAGGGAGAACCTCGACCTGGTCCTCGTTGAAGTCTTGGGCCCAGATGACCTGAAAAATGATGTCCCTCCAACTCAGGACAAAACAGCTGATGAAGGTGATTGAATTTGTTTAAGGGGAAATACATATATAGACAGTTTATCTAAATGTGTTGTCTGTTTTATTTTCCAGATGTGAGTGAAAACCCGTCAAACAATGAGCCAGAATAAAATAAGATATTCACAATTCCATCATTGTCCTCGCTGCCGCAAGACTACCTCCCGGAAAATTGATTCTGATTCTTTTTAACCACTCTTCAGACACTGACTCATTACAGGGGGTGCCATCCACCACTGGGTTGTTTTATTGTTCTTTTATTTGCTTCAGTATTATTTTAGTCCAAAATGTGGTGAAGGATGTTGTGCCAGAACAAACAACAAATTAATTGCTCCCCCCTAATAAAACTAATGACTTTCTCGCCATTGTCACATACTATTTTTAAAATTGTTTGTGTCTCAAGCAGCAATATCATTGTAAATGGGACATTATTTTGTTGGCTCTCTAAATGTTGTTTTGTTTCACCCAATAAAAACATATATTGCTCACGTCTGCAGTTATCGCTATTCATTGTTATCTGGGCAAAAATAAATGTGTTGAGACTGATCTTCATCTCCTCATTCCATGAATATCCAAAATTCAACAGATTAAGAGCCCTTACAGACTAGGCTATTTTTTTGAACATGCTTGTCATGTGCAAAAATTTGTTAACCACTCTCTCTTAAAACAAACGATGCAGTGATATATTATTGTGTGTCCTGAACCTTTTCCTCATTTTATGTTCAGTGTCGCTTCATCCATCCATCCATTATCTAGACCGCTTATCCTCACAAGGGTCGCAGGGCGTGCCAGAGCCAGCTGTCTTCGGGCAGTAGGCGGGGGACACCCCGAATTGGTTGCCAGCCAATTGCAGGGCACACAGAAACAAACATCCGCGCACACATTCACACCTAGGGGCAATTTAGAGAGTCCAATCAACTTACCATGCATGTTTTTGGAATGTGGGAGGAAACCGGAGTACCCGGAGAAAACCCACGCAGGCACGGGGGGAACATGCAAACTCCACACAGGGAGGCCGGAGCCGTGATCGAACCCACGACCGCTGAACTGTGAGGCGGACGTGCTAACCAGTCGACCACCGTACCGCCGTTCAGTGTCGCTTATTTATCCATATTGTGCTGAGCCAGGATGGAAGTCACACATGATTATCTTGACAAAAAGACTTGTCCTCAACTTTTTGTTTGTTTATTTTTTTACCGTCAAATGAAAGATAACGCAGTAAAATAAGGGAATGGAACAGAAAACGCATGCCCTTTACGGGTTAAAAATGTGATATTAACTGTTATATAAAATATCCTGTTTGACTGCAAAACTTTAAGTTAATGTCTAAGGGACACGAACAAGTTCGATAAATACAACTGTGAAAGACGCTAAAAAAAATCACAAAGCATGCAACTACTGTATATAAACAATACATCACTTGTGGAAGTAAGACACGTCCTTGAACTGCAGTTCCCGTCTGATTGATGGGTGGCAGCAGCGTTCCATGTTGCATTTTGCGCTGCCACTAAAAACTCAAGAGGAAGTGTGTTTGACAAGCAGTGTGTTCTAGCTATTAGCAACGTAGTCAATTAGCGAAAACATAATTTTTTTGTGCATTTTATTTGTCAAAAATGAGTCCTTTGTGTGACTGCTGCGGCGAGTACGTTGATAAATTGAAACAGCAGGTGTCTGTGATGCGAAAAGAAATCAAGAATCTTCGGTAGGCTGCTTTGAAACGTATTAAGATGCATTTTTAGTATTATTTGAAACAATCCGTTTGTCATCCATCCATTCATTTTCTATAGCGCTAGCCATGTCATTTAATGTCTTTTCAGATTTTGTAGTTGGAATAACAGTAAAAATGTGGATATTTTTTCTTGATTTTGGACCGATCATTTTGCTACGTTTGGTTAACTTCAAAACAAAGTATGCATAGTCATTAACTTCGCCTGTACGAGGTATTGATTTACAATACTAGAAGTCTGTGACAAATATTAACCTTTGTAAATATACAGTAATGCTCACTTTTGGTATACTGTACTGTAAAGTTAAATATTGGTGTAAAAATGTACCGAGACGGAAAAAGCACGTGTAAAATTGATTATCTTCCAAGATATATTATTAAATTAAAAATAAACTAACCACTTATTCTACAACTAAATCGTTAAGGGAAAAAAATTTGCGTGGCGGGCAAAATTAGTAATTTACTCAATCCCAAAGACATATTTGTCTTTTCACGGTCCAGCCATTCAATCCCAGGGACTCATATATGTATTTTTTTATTTTCATTTTTTCAAATATTGTAAAAGAGGGTCTGAAAATGACTGGTACTGTAAAATAGCGGCCCATTTGTGGCTCTTGGGCCCTACCTTGCATGCCATTAAGTGATTTAGATAGCTAGATACATACTCTACTCATCACATGAGAGAAATTAGATAATCATTTAAGCAAGATTCTTTGTACTGATATTTTACTTACGTGATTGCTATAGGTCCGAGGTTTTCAACATATGGCATTTGGCATATGGAAACACTTAATTGTTGTTTAGTTGTTGTTGTTTTTTTAGTCACTAAGAAATACCAAATAAACAACAATAATTGGTTGCTGTACACTTTCGTACAAAATACAATTTGATCCGATTATTAAATATAATAGACTCATCGATAGACTAATCCATTCTAAAAATATTGGTCTCAGTCAGTTACTGTTTTCTATGTAATGTTTTATATTTATGACCTAGAATGTTTCAATAAAAGTATTTATTGTTATTATGACTTTACTACTGTGTTAGCATAGGTTAGTGATAGACTAGTGATTGACAAATTTGAGTTACGTTGCCACCCTTGGAACTGAACTTGGTAATAAAACCGAGGACCCTGTGTTCTCTTCATTTTCCTTTCACCAACAGGCAGATGCTGGAAACTGCAACCAGAGCTCATCGCAAACATATGCTTTCTATTGAGTCTGCTCTGTCTAAGGCAGGGGAGCCAAAGAAAAGCCAACCTCCATCTCTACTTACTTCACCTGAGACAGCTTTAGAGCATGGTAACAATGGCAGAAAATCTCGATAACACTAACAGTGTTTCACGTGTTTTTTAATGCAAATGTACAATTGTCTGTGCCATTGCAGGAAAAATCCAAACGTTGCCGATTGGTTACATTCATTCCTGTTTCTCTGAGAAGAACGGGACGCCCAGGCAGCCCACCGTCTGCGGATCCTCGAGGGCGGAACTGCGACTGCAGCACAGTGTCTTTAATAATCCCGAACATGCCCTGCTAGGGCTAGAACAGTTTTCTCATATCTGGTAGGTCACATGGGTTGGCATAGCTTTTTTAGAAGCTCCAACTTTGTATGCTTATAGTCACATTTCTGCAACCTCTCAGAATTGTTCATATTGAAAATGAGAGTATTTTCCCCATTGGAAATAATGTCAGTTAAATTGATCTGTTTAAGGGTATTGGAAATAATATCAGTTAAATTGATCTGTTTAAGGGTAAAAGTTTTTTAACTGTAGTATATAGGCATTGATTTTGGAACTAAAAGTACACAGAACCAAAATTGCACATAACTTTGGATGGAACTGTGTCTTAAGATAGTAGAATGTTTAATGGTACTTTCGAATTTTTATAACCTTTTAGTCCCCTGGAACCAAGAGTACCCAGGACCATTCCCCAAACATTTGATGTAAATATGACTACAGATAACACAATCTGTACTTGATGTTCCGTCAACCTTTTAATTTCTAATTTTTAATTTCTATGGAGATGTGGCTACAGATATAGTAATAACTTTAAAGTTTATGTAAAATTTGGCTACAGGATATTTTCAGGTGAACCAAATTTTCTACTTAAGGTGAACTGTATTTTTGGCTAAAGATTCAATGGCTACTTTTGGTTCCGGGAACCTTTTAACTACCCAAATTCAAATATCCCAGAACCAACCGTTTTCGCCATATGGTACTGAGCAGGCAGAACAGAGATGCTGCGTTTTCCACTCCTGTGATGACATCACATGAAGAAGCACTGGTGAAGTTTGTACTTTGAATGCTCACTGACCTGAATGAGATTTTTGTCTTTCCACTACAGGGTTATCTTTCTCTTCCACAAAAATGGCCACTTGAGTCACAAAGCCAAAGTGAAGCCCCCTAGGCTGAACGGCGAGAGGGTAGGCCTGTACTCGACTCGCAGTCCGCACCGGCCCAACGCTTTGGGCCTGACTCTTGCAAAGCTGGACAAAATTGAAGGTGTGTATCAACATTAAAGGTGAAAAAAAAAATTATCTTATTTTTTTGTTTTTGTTTTTTTTTTCATTTTAAACAATTTCTTGCATGTTTTCCTAAAATACATCTAGAATAAAGAAATACAGTGTCATTTTTTTTTTACACGGTCTCTTGTACAGTAGGGCTGCCACAAACAATTTTTGCAAGTCGACTAGTCACCAATAGTCGCTGTTGGTCGACTAATCGGATCCTATGTGAATCAAGCAGCTGCTCTTATTTTTATTTTATTTTATGGAATCCTTATTTATCTTTTATTTATTAGTTATCAATGTTTTTGCTTTGATTCAATAACACGTATAATTTAAAAGTATCAAATTACAAAATCAAAATGAGGCTTTTCGCCTCGTCTGTTTTCTCGAACAATGGTTACCTTTGACGCCTTGTGATGAAGTATAGGTTGGGTGAGTGTGACCTAACGTCCAGACTGCAGTTTACATATCCGATTTATATCCACATACAAAAGAGGCCAGGGTTTGATTTGATAGCAAAAATGGAATTGTACTGTTTATATTGCATGAAAAAATGTCACATATGGGCAAAAAAATAGAAATTGATCTGCAGTATGAACATAGCCATATTATTGCAGTAGAACATGAGGATGGAGACACCAAGTGGACATAAATATTATTTGTGTTTCATAATACAAAATACCATTTTCACACAATTACTGAATGAATTGATGGGCTAATCCCTAGAATACTCCACTTTAGAAAATATTCGATAGCTGCAGCGTTATGTATGAAACACTTTACATGAGCATTTAACATCTTGGATAAAGTCACTCAGTTTTGGGGGCGCGGTCCTGAATGAACCACATCTTAACCTGCCGCCTCTACTGCCGGTCCAAAGCCGAGTTAATCTTTTGTCATCTTTTGTTCTCTCTGCTTCATTTCTAGGTGACACAATACATCTGTCGGACATTGACATGATTGCAGGCACCCCTGTGCTGGATATTAAACCTTACATCCCTGACTATGACTCCCCCTGCAGTCGAAAGACCATAGACTTGGAGCCTTGTCAGTCAAACACAGATCACGCCCCTTTGTCGCCTAGTAAACCAATACAAGCTCGGTTGAAGGAAGAAGGAGAATGTCAATTTGATGATAGTCCAAACCGTGTGGACCCTCTCGGTATGCTCGAGGAAGTGAAGGCCTACCTGAGAAAACGGGACCTCAATCAGCCAAGTTCCAACTGCAAGCGCAGGTCCGTAGACCATCAGGACTCTGATGAGCAGGAGCGGCGGCCGTGTTACACAGAAGAGGCCTACAGCACCATCGCTGGATGGATCAGAGAACCGCCAGTCGCCAGCCTGGAGGTGCGCTTCACTCCTCACGCACAGAAGCAGTTGGCTGAATTCCTTCCCACCAGCCGCTCAGGTAATCATTTGAGTCCTGTTCACCAGATCAGACACATTTATACCAAGTGGTCTCCAAAGGGATCAATCTGGGTGGGTCAGTTAATTTAATTAGTTGGTCAGTCAAAAGGGTGGTTGTATGGTCAGTGAGTTAGTTAGATTGTTGGTTAATGGGTCCTTCATTCAGTTAGTTAGATCTTTTACTGTGTTAAGGTGCTCAACCAAGCGCAAAAGACTGAGATGAGGCTAGGTTGATCAGTTAGTGGATTGATCAGTTTCTTACTTTGTTGGTTGGTCTGTCAGTTAGTACATTACTACAGTATTTAGATGAGTCCCCCCCGTCTCCCTTTGAATAATTTCTTACTCTGAATGCATCATTCCTTTTGCAACGCTCTTTCAGCTTGGACTCCAGTCCTTTCGACTGAAGTGACGCACTACCTTTCTAGCTATGCAGCACAACGCTGACTCAATGTTTTTGGTGTGATGGCACAAAAAATGACCTTGGTCAGTCGGTCATTTGGTCATTCAGCTTTGGTCATTCGGTTGGTCTGTGAGTTAGTTGATTGGTTATCAGTCATTTACTTTGATTGTCGGTCAACCGGTTAGTTTGACAATGGATATGCAAAAATTCAGCAGCAGCTGAATCAGCTCAGCTGAATCAGAGTCAGCTGAACCAAACAGTACCACACGATGGAAACTGATTTCAAAATGTTTTTCAGAGTAAATAAGATAATTAAACAGAAGAAAGGTTGTAATACAAACTTATCATGCGTTCCAGGTGCCTCTGATAGCGATGGTCCCAGGTTCAGGTTTCTGTGTGGTTCAGACGAGGCTGCTGCCGCCATCCGAGGGGTGCTGTCTGCAGACCCGAGGTCAGTCTACAGGAGAACCCGATGCAAAGACAAGCTGTTCTTCTTCACCCTGGACACTGCAGACATAACCTGCTGGTTTGGACCAGGCTTCGCAGAGGTGCTGCAGGTTCAACCTATTCAGTGCCCCGTTGACTCCATGTAGAGAGAGCTCCTGTATGGCTGCTACTTTGCTTTTATATTGCATTCTTGACAAATAATGTAATAAAAACAAACAAAAACTTGTTTGTGTTTCTGCACGGGAATGTAATTTGTTAGAGATGACCTCTTCTTAATGTGGAAGAAGTACTGGTCCATATACTATCCATTTTAAAAAATGAAAATCTACGATGATTGACTGTGCATTTGTCCCCGTCTTGATACAAATGATGTGGTAGTGTTCGAAAAACTGATATTAAGAATCATCCATCCTTACATACATCACTCCTCATCCTCATGAGTGTCAGGACTGCTGGAAACTATCCCAGCTGACTTTTGGGTGCACACTTGACCTGTTGCTAGCCAAGTGCTGTTGAATAAAGGTTGCAACTAGTGCAATAACAATCATTATTTATTATTATATCAAAGTTAATAAAATAACCATGTCTTGTATATGGATGACATTCATGCTAACATTTATCTAAAAGTCAGTAAACAAAATTAAAATGTGACTGAATGTAATGAATACGAAAATGAAATAATTATTAAACTGCCAAAATAGATTTGAATTAAAAATGTTATCAGTACTGTATCTTTCATTTTAAATTTCTGTGCAAATGGATGGATGTCTATTTAATTCCTGATCACTCCACGTCTCTTTTTAATTAGTTTTGAAATGATTTATTCATTATGACACGAAAGACACGCCATAAAAATTCTCAATACCGATACACATTTTTAAAAAGATAATGGGGAAAAAAAGGTTTCTTCAAGAGTCCTGGTTTGGCTTCACGTACTTTCCACCTCCAATAGGTGGCAGCATTACGCAACTGAGCCCAAACACATGCTTATTTGACATCTAACGATGACGAAGAAGAAAATGGACCAATAGCAACACGCCTCTTCTGTTTTGAATGAAACGCGCTTGTTGACGGTTGCGCTGTAGGTTTGACTATTTTATATGTACATTTTAATTAATGTCATGAGACATCTATTGAACATTACCTAAAGTTTTGACAATTTGTCGACTTGCTAAAAGAACACAGTAAACTAATTCCGGCGAGACAACTTTATAGAAACGGTAGGAACAACTCGCTGATTTCAAATTGTAAGCATGTCAGACTTCAGTCATCTTCAAGTACTATGTTAATGTCAATTTTTGTATTTGTCATGCAAGGCAATGTAATGGTCTGTAAGTACGATTCGGTTACGTATTTTATTTTATTTTATTAAAGGAAGCAGTCCCTACTTGCTGATACTAGCTGTTTTACAGCACTCCAACGATGTCAAGTAGAAGTGTGGAAGGCTCGGTAAGAGTATAAATGTTTTTTTGCATCGTTTTTGTATCGTCAAGCTTATAAGTACTGTACATTTATAACAATAGTTAGTATTTTGACTTGGATGCTTATTTAGCCTTCCAGGAGATGTGAGCAGCGCCCTCCCTTCAGAAGTGTGGAGAATGAAAAGCAGCGTCTGTCGATAACTCGTCTGTCGACGCCACCGAGATGCAAGTCCATATCACTGCTGAACGTAGAAAAGGTACCATGTTTCTATTGAAACACACTAAAAACATTAGATGCTTTTATAATTGTAAAATGCAGTACAGCAAACAGAGAATAACATTTGTATTTTTACTGTATGAAAAATAAAAAGTATTGGCTATAAAACAGTAACAGTACAAAAGAGTAACCGAAAAAAAATATATATATTATGAGAGTGGCGGTGTTTTTTTGGACCTAAAAATGGAATCTATATAAATTCATATCATCATGTTAAAAAATTGTATACGCGTATTGCTGTTTTGGGGTCTCCTGAAAAGTGATATTTTGGAGCTGCAGGGTTTCGGCCCAATGCCAGCAATATGTATTTTACAAATAATTATACTGTACTACAATTGAAATAAAAAATATTAGGAGTATTTATTTTAGTACTGATAAAGATTTGAAGATACAATTATTTGTGTGTTCTTTGTGTTTCTGCTACTCAAACGCAGTCATTTTAACCAACAGGAGGATATTTGTCTTGGCCTGTGTTCTCCTCCACCAGCCAGCGTGACACAAAACATCGAAATGGCTGCTTTTGGACTCAGTGATGTCACATTTAAATCTTTCATCTGCTCTAGTGATGAAGTGGTGATTTCAGAAGAGCCTTTATTGTGCACAGAAGTTGTTCCAGCCAACATTGGTGCGATGGATGTCACTGGGAAGTTTTTTGCATGTGACAGCAGTGAGCTGGACGTTTCGGCTGCTTCCAGTAAACCGGGTGAAACCATTCCTCTTGTAATAGATGGTGAACATGTGGATCATCCCTACTGTAAATGTGAAGGTGCTCCTAGTCCAGTCTGTGATGTGACATTCAAGTCATTCACCTGTGCTGGGGGTGAGGTGGAAATTCCTAATGTCACTAAAGTGATAGATGAGACAGTTCCTCTTCCAGCAGAGCAAATGGCAACCGGTCATTCAGAGCTGAGCTTTTTACCTACAGATGTGCACCTCTGCAGCGATCACTTTGACCATCCGTACTGCTGTTTTGAGAACAATATGGACACCTTTGAACAAGAGGGTGCCTTGTTGTCTGCTTTTGTCGCTTTTCCTGAGGAACAAGCTGAAAACTCCCACTTCCTCCATAATGGATCTCTCACACTGGATCACATTCAAAAGAGCCAAAATGATGACATCGGGTTTACTCTAACACCAACATCAGACAAGACTTTGACTCACCATTCCGTTCCTTTAAAATTCCAAGATGAATTTGATGACGAAATTCCTGTGGTCATTAAAATGTTAAACGAGACGTTTCCTCTTCCAGCAGAGCAAATTGCAAGTGGTCATTCAGAGCCACAAAATGTACCTGCTGCTGAACAGCACTGTGGTGATCCTTTAGCCTGTCATTTGGAGAAGAATCCTCTCGATCCTCTCATCGACACCAAATATAATTGCGGGCAAGCTACCTGTATTCCAGAGGAACAAACTGGCTACTCGGAGTTCCTGCCCAAGAACCAAACTCTCACAATGGATCCCATTCAAATGAACCAAAATAACGATGTTTTAGGGACTTCTACGCCGTCATCGGAAAATACTTTGGCTCCTGAGTCAATTTATTCAAAAGTCCGTGATACACCAGAGAGGCTTGATGACAGCAAGATGCTCCCTGAGGTGCAGCCAAATCTGGAATTTAGCCAGTCCAGCGAGGCCAAGGACAGCGGACTTGCTTTGTCTGGAAACAGACCGCATGTTCAATCACCAGTGGACAAACACTGCGCGGAGACCATGCCCGAAGTTTTAAAAGTCCTGTCAGAGTGCCCCTCTGTAGTGTCAGCTCTGCAGCTCATCAGTCCAGTTCGAAGGGCGTCCCTCTCCCTCATGAGGGCTCGCAGGGATCCTGGAGACGAGTGCGAGAAGAATGTGCTTTCACCGGACGGTACAGAGCTGGCCGCTTTGTGGAGGGAGCACTTGGAGAGCCCGATGCCTCGCCCCCTCTTCAACTCCACCACTCTGTGCAACAAGCTCCAGCCTGAGGCTCAGCTGTCAGAGGATTTGTGTAAGAAGATTCACGGGTCAGGTGCTCCCAATGGACCTTTTATTCCGGACGGTCCGCTCCAGCAACAGCTACGGCAAATGGCGGAGTTTCTCATCCTGGCGTCGGGAAAGATGGATTTTGCTGCACCTCCAGGTACTCCTGGAAGCGCGGCTCCTCCTGCAAAGTCCTGCAGCGTCGGCGTGGGCATCACTCCCGTGCAGCGGTTGGATCGGAGCCTTAATACGTCGGGAGAGTTTGAGAGAAAGGGGGCTTTGGCCAACGTGGACGCCTGCACGCTCACGGATCCTCTTCCTCCCCTGTGGAAGTGAGTGTCGGGAATTCTTAAATGCTTACATTTTAGAGGGGAAAAGCGTTGGCAGTAGTGGGGTGAGATGAGTTGAGTTGACTTCCACCAGACATCTCAAGTTATTGCTTGGAAAAAAACATTCAAATGGCTTTTACGTTAAAACCCGTGAGTCAGCCTTTGTACGTATCTCAAATCATTTCTTTATTAATTTTGAGTAAAAATTATCAAGCCAAGCCAAGTTTAGTTGTATAGCACTTAATACCTAAATAGTCTCAAAGGGCTTCATCGGCCCACAGTTGACAAATATTAACGACATTCCCTGATCTAATCCCCCATCAATTTATCAATTTGCCTATTTTCTTAAATGGCATTTTCTATTTTCATTTAGAAAAAAAATATTTCAAACTCTCATTATACTACTGCTACTACTGAGATTTTGACTGGGTTGTTTTACCCCAAAAAAGAACTTTTGCAAAGGGCTGCACGATTATGTCCAAATTGATAGTCACGATTATTTGTATAATATTGTAATCATAATCATTGTTAATCACAATTATTCATCGTTAGGGGGGGAAAAAAATCAATACTTTATTGCATACTTTTCAACAAATTTATAAGCAGATTTCGGTGCAAAATGAAACTTCAAATTAAGTGAATTATCATTTTAGATCAAATGATTATTTAAAAAAAAAACCATAATCATTCAAAATTTACCAAGGGCTACCTGAATTAGTATGCTATTATCTTGTTTAAAGTCACTTTCCCTGAATATGAAACAAGTCCAAGCAAAGGATTTTGATCCCTTTTGGGGAACTGGCTTCTCATTATGAAGCTCGTCATCTCCAATTTTTAGTGCATGTTCTTCTCTCGGCACGATTCAGCGAGGTGATTTTTCTTATTTAGGCATCTTAATGAAGCCTTATCCAAGTTTTTCCCTCGGATGGTTGGCTGACTAATTTGCTTGATTAACTATGATGCGCGGCCTCATTTTAAATGTAAATATTGCCTACAATCATGTGAATTTAGTCGTGGCAGCCATATATCGTGATCAGGATTAAAATTCAATTAAGTTCTGCAGCCCTTATATTGCAAGAATAAAATAGATTTTTTTAATCAAAATATTCCAAGAATAGTTAAATTATTTTAAGTAAGTTTGACTTTTTCGAAAATAAAGTGGTGACGTGTGTCGAAAACTGAACTTGATAGCTCAATTCTAGCTGGTCTTCCCCGTTTGTGTGCTTGGGCAGCTGTCCCGCAGGAAGCTTGGATCGCGTGTCAAGAGAGGACCTCGAGCAAAGGCTGATGTCAAGCATGGTTATGGTGGAGGTCTTGGTGCAGCAGCTAGCCCTGGCACGGGCGGCGCACGGCCCCTCTGCGGGCCCGCCGCCCTCCGAGCTGCGGAACAAGCTGGTGCAGACGGACCACACAGAGCTCAGCCGGGTGAATGACTTGATATGAAATATAGAAATTATAAGTAAAGTCATTATTTAATGTTTTGCTTTTTCTTGTTATCTCTTAGACCACAATGTACAGGGACCTGTATATGGAGGCTTTGAACAGGATTGGTGATTTGGAGCAAGATGGAAAATCTCTGCAGGAACTTGTCCAGTTTATGCAGGGAATGCGTGTCACCATGGTGAGACTCGGGGTTCCTGTTTTTGTTTTTTATGGAAGATGTAGGAAGCAGATTGATCTTTTGGGACACAAGGTTCCCATGGATGCTTGAAAATTTTGGAATTGCAGTGGATTCACCCACCGTTTGCAGAGTAGATAAAATACAGATATTACTATTTATTTCCCAACAAATAATACACACAATGTAATGCACAATGCACAATGTAATGAAATAAATATCAATTTATTAAAACCGTAACAATAATTGATATTGGGAATGTGGAAGAGTTCATTTAATGTCCATAATACTCATGCAATGGACAGTCGTCGTCTCTTTCACCCTCCTTCCATTCACAAAAAGTGAAAAAAATAAAAGACCAACCTTTTGTGTTTCCCGTTGTTTCTTATAGTAATGTAATATATCATTAACCCAACAGGCATCTTTGACTGGCGACACCAATACAGCGCTCTCCGACATGAAGCAAATGGAGGTGCTTGTTAGAGAAGATCATGAAAGACTCTCTTCTCATGTAAGCGTAATCATAAATATCACATTTATTTATTTTCAGAATGAAAGTCCAATTTTTGTTTATCAAATGAAATATTTTTAGGGAAAATATATATTTTTTAAATTAGGGAATAAAGTGGGTGTTTGGTAGAAAAATGTCATAAGCAAAGTTATATATATTTTAAAGGGCTATAGTTATAAATAAGTTGTAAATATTTTATGAAATAAGTGCTTCTACAGAAAAGGTTCATATTACAACGAAGTTGTATGCTTTTGAGAAAAAGTAGGAATATTTCATGAAGTGTTCTTTTTTTCAAGAAATAAAGCTGGTATCTCACTGAGGGGCGAATGCTTGCGAACGTAGCAAATGATGGGATTTCGTCAGGTTTCGAAAAAGGTTGCAAAGATGTTCACAGACAGTTTTTACCTGTTGTAAAGACATTTTTAACATAGTCAAAATTTTGCGAGCATTCACTGGTCAGTGAGATACAAGCTTTAGGTTGGAATGTTACAACAAAGTAGTATTTTTTTAAAGATTTTGTAATTTTTTAAAATATATATATATTTTTTTAAATGCAGTTCTTGAGAAAATTGTGATATTTTTTTCAAGCATTACAATCCTATTGCTTGAAAAAATATCACTTTATTTTCTCGATATTCCAATTTTTTAAAGATAAATATTAAAAACAAAAAGCAAATAAAAGTGTATATAATACAAGAATTGTTTTTTTTTATGATATATATTTTGTTTGATAAATCATTATGCTCAAATAAAAAAAAAAAGTTTGGGTAGGGGCTTTGAGAGAATTTTTCATCATTTCACATTTGAATATATAAAGTATTTCCACAAAAAAAAGTCTAAATTGTATGTGAATAGCACACAACACTAGAATTAAAAGAAAAAAAAACCCAAGAAAAAAGTAAAACCATTTTAATTGTTTAATTGGAAAAATGGATGATGGAAATTTACAAATCACTGTCTACATCGTAAAATACAGTATTTGCCTTATCAAACCACAATTAACGTATGCTTTCCTTTTAGTACGGCGAGATGAAGTTGTTGTACACTAAGTTCAAAGAAATACAGATGCGAATGATGCAGAAGGTCGAGGAAGCATTCCGTCAAAGAGATGAGATGAAGACTCAGATGGAAGATGCCCAGACATCCAAGGAAGCTGTAAGCACCAAAGTTACAATATTAATGCTGACTTGTGAATGACACTGTCAAAGAGGCGGACATTCTACTCCTAGGCCTTCAGTACCGTGGAGCAGCTGAGGACTCGCTGCGCCAGCGAAATGGCGGCGCTGCAGAGGAGCATCGGCTCTCAGCAGGAACTCCTGACTGCGCTCAATGCGACCGTCCCAGAGCAGGTGAAAGAAACACAATGATGCAAATTCACTGCTGTACATTGATCAACATCCAATTTGAAGATGTCGCTTTAAATTCTGTGTATGTCCTAACACCACGCAGGTTGCACTAAACAAGACCAATAGCGAAACCCTGAACTCTGCTTCGGACCTTCTCTGCCAAATCATGAAGGATCAGGCCAGTTTGACGAAAGAAGTAGGTTGAAATATATTTGAGACAATTTGCTTTTTATTGCACAGGCTGGCTTTCTGTTTTATAATCCACCCCCATAGTGCTTTAATGATTGGATGTTTGACTAGACACCTGTGAAATAGACTAGAACAGTTTCAAAACAGCTACTCAAACCTAAAAACACATTTTTATTCTCATAGTATACCCTAACCCCAATATTACTTTGTAAAAATAAGAGTAGCAATTATGTAAAAAAAAAAATAAATATCATTCTGTCAGGGTCAAAATAGAGAAAGACAAATTCTTAAAAAAAATACAACCATTTAAAGAATGAAAACAAACTCACATGACTTCCCCCCCTCCTGTCAAAACACATTTTTTTCCCCCAAATAAAACCCTACTTTAATGCAAAATATTTGCCGAAAAATGCTTCATTTTTCTTCAAACATTCTATTTGTTAGGTGTAAATTCAATTTAGAGACAGCGATGCGGTTTGGGTACGTTTGCTTTTGGTTGCCCCAATATTTTAAAGGATTCTGGGATCTTAGAATATAGCTCTTTCCCAATTATCTCCATACCTCTGAACCATCTCCCTGCCCAAAAACAACAAGAATACAAAATCAAATGAATTTCATATCGAACTACTTCTCGTTGCATTTTCTATATATACCATCATTTCTGGTTGACAACACATTTAGATTTCTCAAGAACCTGTAGAGGTCTATTTGTGACCTCATTTTCATTAGGATCACTCCTGACTCTTTCTCCTTAGATGATTGTTGTTATTGTTGTTGCAGTTGTCCATGGTCAGGAGCCTCGTCCATAGGACCGCCCCCTTGCTGGTGAAGCTGAACGAGAAGGCGGCGGTCGCTCTGCGCGAAAGAGACGAGCACATGTCAGCGCGAGACCGAGCTGAAGAGGAGCGGGAGCAGGTTAGCCTAGAATGAGAAAAATATTTTCAATTTTTTCTTTATTTGTCCTGATACCAAACAAGCTTTCAAGCCCGTCCACCCCGCCCCACAGCATTAATTTGATTGAACGGAAATGGTAATGGTAAATGAAACAAGCATTTTTTTCAGATAATGTGGAATTAAGTTGCACCTCTTGAAGAAAGTGTTTTTAAAAAAAATTGTCCTTCCAAATTTGAATGAATTGATTACGGTAATCACCCGGGCCTATGCGGATGTTAATGCTTTCTGATTCTTTTACATACAGATGGAAGAGGAGCTGAGAAAAGCCACATTAAACATCCAAACTACCCAAAAACAAATTGGTGATTTAAGTCTGCAGGTTAACATTTTGACCTCAGGTAAAATACACGATAGAAACTGCAGTGTGATGGCTAGAGATGTCAAGTGAAACTTTTTTTCTCTTTTCTTTTTACCCCTTCCCCCCGTCCCAGAGATGGGCGTGCTGCATCAGAAGCTAAAGGAGCGCGAGGAGGAGCGAGCCCAGCTGGAGAAGACCGTGACGGAAATGTCAGCCACCGTGTCCTCCACGACGGCAGCCCACACCTACTTGGAGCACACCCTAGCCGAGGAGACGTCCAAGTATGTCCTACTATGACTCCTCAATGAATTACAGAATAAAGATCCTGAACAAATCCTACGATGGTACTGACCAAGCTAAGGATTCCACTTTGGGAATTTATTTTTATTTAAATTAGAGCCAGTCTCTTTTATCTATTAATGAGGAAATTACAAAATCCAATCAAACCCGAAACTGCTCTTTTTTTTTTTTTTCTTTTTGACATCACTGCTTTTTTTGTGATACTCCTTCGGAGAGTGTGACCCAATGGTTCTTACGCAATGCCAGCTTTGATAGACTCGAGCAGAGCTCCCCAACACGCGTTTCTGTGCACCAAAATTCTTTAAGGAAAGCATTAAGTATAATCTAAATGAACATAATATACAATAAAATGGAGGCTCCGAAATCCAATATCCACAAATGTTAAATTTGAGCAATAATTTACTATTAAAGTTTTGTTCTTTTTTGCCTTTTTTTCCCCTCATTTGTGTGTTCTGATAACTATAGAGCTGGAAAAGGAAGGCTCTGTAGAACACGCATTAAATGTCGAGAAGAGAGATGCTAATGTAACTGCTGTTTTTCATTCGTTTTGTATCGTAGGCCCCATAAGTGTTGCTTAAAAGAAATATTTATTGTAATACTGACTTTTTTGTGCATTAGTGTACGTTAGTATTACACTATAGTGCGTATTGATTTGGACACACATTTGGATTACATTGCCACTGTAGGAATGGAACTCCGTCATAAATCAAGGACTCCCCATATAGGAGCAACTCCAAACTGGAACTCCCCCGGCGGACGCTACACTGTACTACACTTTCATGATTGTCTGATTTACAAAAGCAAACACAGAAGAGTCGTTTCAAATGTTGTTGCAGGTTGCAGCAGGCACAAAGAGACGCAAGCAAGGCCCAGCAAACGGTAGACCAGTAAGTTATGTCTCTAAAAAGTTATTTATTTTTTTTATGGACAGTTTGGTGAAATTCAGACATTCTTCAGAGTTCTTATTTAAACGCCTGCAATGTGTTGTGCCCAGTTTGATGTCATCGCTGTGCCAGGCACAGGAGTGGGCAGACAAGCTCAGTCATAGCCTGGCCGAGAAAGAGGAGGACGTAAGCCGGCTGCAGGAGCTCTCGCAGTCGCAGAGCTCACAGATCCAGCAACTGAGGGACGTCTGCGCGCAGCTCAACAGCGCGGTGGAAATTAACGAGGTGAGCTTGAGTTGCTTGGAGCCGCCTTCTTTGGAACTCCAAAATCATCACTTTTCAGGAAACCAAAAACACATCGTGCTTGTCCTCTTCAACTCTTTTATTTGTTTTTTTTTTCAAAACTTCATTTAGCAAATATACAGTGACAACACAGAATACATACAAAAATACCATAAAAAGTGATTTCAAAATATTACTATACAGAGAGAGTATTCTCAAAAAAAGGTCTCGTGTGTATTCAAGGGTCCAAGTCCAATCTGTGCTGGGCTGATTCTTTTTTTTGTCCTTTTCACCCCTGGCTTAAATGTGTGTGACGTGGGTGTATTAGGTGACTTCACGCAGTCTACATTGTGCTTCGTTTGGTTTCCAGTTCCTGCAGGCGGAGAACGAGGTGGCCCGAGAGCAGCTTGCTGAAAGCGAGAACATGCACAGGGTTCTCCACGAGAGGAACATCCAGTGTGAAGACCTGAAAGCAGACCTCTTACAACTACAGTGAGTCTTCTATTTGCGCCGCAGCCAAGTCAAATTTATTCATATAGCTCCTTAATCACAAGAAAGTCTCAAAGGGCTTCACATGCCCACGGTCGACTAATATTCAAGACATCCCCTAATCTTCAAATCCAGGAGGAGGAGGAAATTTGGTATAAATTTGAAATTGTTTATTGTAATATGAATTCATTTAACTTTGTAGAAAAAAAATGTATAATCGCATATTAAATTGCAATCGCAATATGGGGAGGGGGCGTGGGGGGGGATTAGTTTATTTTTCAAAATCATTCAGCCCCACTCATAAGTATGAGGAAACACGGTATGGCCTTTGCGTGCGCCCACAACTTGCCGCATTGCGTGTGTGCAGGCGAGAGAGGGCGAGTGTGCAGGAGGAGCTGGAGGCCGCACAGGCGAGAGCCAGCACAGCCCAGCTCAAGCAGGCCGAGGAACTCGCTCAGGCTGTCACGGAAATTACCTTGCTGCACCACACACTGCGAGTGGCGACCAACGAGCTGCGTGATGTGCGCGGCGGCGGCGAGGTAAAGGCTGATGAGCTGAGCTAAGCGCATTCTTGTTCGCTTCACTCTGCTCGTCTTTGCATTGTGACCGAAACGATTCGTGCACGTTTTTCAGAAGCCAGAACCAAAGAACTCGCAACCAGCGATCGACGCGGAGCATCGGCAGCCGTCCAGCTCTTTTGTAGACTGCGTCATGGTTGCACTAACTGCTGAGAAGAATGAGGACGAGGGAGAAACCAAGACTGCAGACGGTAACTTTAAGTCAAGGGGGGGCAAAAGTTAATTTCATTATGAGCTACACCTGCGGTGACCAAATGGGTGTGGAATGTTACCGGTAAAACTCAATGTGAAATGAAGTTGTGGCATTTTGGAAATATACCATATTTAAGCATAAATACAAACATTTGCTTTTAAAGTCTTGCTTTGGAAAATATTTCCTGCCGTCTGAGGATGCCCACTTTTATACAAAAAAACGACATTGGATAGGACATATTTCTTTTATTAACCATTGCTTAGTTATTCGTCAGACATGACGCTTCTTTTGATTGGCTACATTCCTTTCACGTCACAGTCCATGAAGTCAAATGGCTCGAAAGTAGTCCGCTTTCGCCACACACAAGATTTTAGCTCATAAATATTGAACACGTTTCATATTTACAATTGTCGGGCCCCCGCTTGTTTTGTATCGGGATGAAGCCGTTTTTACCACGCCTCGGACATAAGGATAATCTTATGGGACAATCTGATAAGACATACGGTGTTTGACAACCTTTATCGGGGCGGCGCGAAAGGAGAACAAAAAAAGCCCGATCGTATTTGTGTGTGTGCCTGACCTAAGTTGACGTTTTGTCTCTTAAGTCTCCGTGAACTCGCCAAGAGACGGCATATTCAGCAAGAACAGTGCCTTCACGCGCCCGCCGGTCACCCCGAAAAAGAACCTCATGGCGCAGGAGTTTGATGAAGAGGAGGAGAAGGAGGAGCAGAGCGGCGTGCTGGGCGTGCTGGCCCACCTGAGCAACATGGTCACAGACTTCGTCAGCACCCTCCAGTCTGTGCAGCGGCACAAAGACGCTCAGGCGCAGGAACTGCAACACACTGTGTAAGTAGACAAAGGCAAACTTCTTTACTTGTGATAGGCTTTTCGACTGTGGGGAAACTCAATCAAGTCATAGCTCTTTGTGAAATATTTTGATTGGGATGTGTGAATAACACTTTGAAGGTTCTGAACTCCGCGGAACATATGTGGCAAGAGAGAGTAATTGTGACCTCCTTAATTTGAAACAACAGATTAAAGAAGTCAGCCCAAATAGATTTTTTTCAAGAATATGTTCCCAGAAGGCCCACTATTTGAAACACGCATTCTGATTATTATTGCGTTTGCTGCGTAACTCACATTCCACAAACTCCACCCCTTGTTAGCCATTTCAGGGGGGCGGCCATTTTGTCACGTCTGTCGACCGAAAATGACTTCACAACTGCTCAGGGCTCAGGTAACGACCAATCAGGGTTCAGCTTCAGAAAACAGGTGAGCTGTGTTTGCGTTCGTTGCCTGAGCCCTGAGTAGTTGTTATGTCATTTTCAATTGACAGAAGTGACAAAATGGCCGCCCGCAGGGTTAGCTAAAAACCGGTTGATTAACTCTTATTCCACAAACACAATATTTATCTGAATGGCTTGTTTCAACTAGTGGGTTTGCATAGAACATATTTTTGAAAAAAATATATTTGAGTTGACTTCCCCTTCAAGGGTACAAACAGTCACACATATGAATACAAAATACACAAAAAAGAATATACAAAAAAAACACTTGCAAGTAACATGCATCCAACATAACCATGGCTGCGCCATATAAAGTCACATCCACACAAATGTACTACAGCATGTGCGTGAGTGACTTTTGGCTTGATTACAGTTCATAAAAAAACAGTTTATACCTTGTCATCCCGTTTATGCTGCATTTCATTGGTCAAATACTGAATTGTTACGTGCTTGGTCACGCGACGAATTATACTCGTGTATTTAAGCGCGACTCTTTCTTCCAGCTCTAGCCTGCAGGTGGCACTGCAGGACACAAACAGCAAGCGCAGGGCGGAGGTGTCAGAGCTGAAGCTTCAGCTGAGCCTCATGCACCACCAGGCAGAGCGCCGGGACCAGACGCTGCAGCAGCAAGCTCAGGTAGGAGGTGCCACTTCTTTTTTTTTTTTTTGCAGAGCATCCAGAAAGCATTCCCAGCGCCTAGAGTTAACAATTGACAGGTGCCCGCTTGTTTGAATACACCAAACTGATTGTCTCCTCGTGACAGGATTCGAAGATGATAACAAAGCTGATGAATGATGTCACCGAGGCCCAGGAGCTGATGAGCAAACACAGGATCGATTATAACGTAAGAACCCCTAAACGATCCCTTATAGAATAATGTTATATGCATAAAATACTTTGCTTTCACGCCCCAACAGGAGTTGCGTAAGGAGACTGCGGAGCTGCGTCGCTCTCTCCAACAGAGTGAAACGGAAGTTCAAATCCTGCGCGCCGAGCTTAGGAAAGCCGACGCGCAGACGGCCGGCGAGGTTGATGTGAAGGAAGAGAAACTCCTCTTGTTAAAAGAGGTACGACCACATTGGCGTTCTTTGGATGTAGGCTTCTATACTGTAAGACAGTGATTCCCTAACAGGTTGCCACGGCGATATCATCAGGAATGCCCTGGGAAATTATGCAATTCCACTTTTGCTAGCTAGCTAGCTAGCTATGCCTACATCCCAAAAATGCATCTTCAGCTCCCAATGTCTAAAAGCAGTGATTTTTCACCATTTTGAAGCTTCATTTATACACTTTTTTAAAATCATTCCATTTGAACAATTTGTTCGCACTCTGTGGTGAGTCAAACTTTCAACACATTTATTTTCGCTTCGCAGGGACTTTAAATATTCTTCCATTAGATGGCAGAATGCACAATAAATGGGTTTCCAGTCCACCTGTTGCCATTCATACAACAGAATTAATCGTGGCTTCCTGAGAGTGTATCAGCTCTCTGTTCAATTAAACAGGCCCAGATTTCACACACAAGTCAATTTGTGAGTAAATTGAGACGAGGTCCACATTATTTCAGATGTTCAGTATTTTGGTTTAGTGGTGTGCCATCTAAAATGGGCACCTTGGTTCAACAAAGGCCAGGCAACACTGCTTGAGGAGATTGCATGTGTTATGGTCTGATGAAGCCAAGTTAGTTTGAACTTCAACTGTGTATCCTAAAAAAAACACAACACTTTTGTCATATTCCAACTTCATTCACATAAAATCACCTGTAGGCATTCTACTTTGGAGGTTCCACTGTATAATTTTCCTCTTGTAATAGATACAATGAATACTAATGGGGAGAAATAATTGTAGTAAAAAAAAAAAAAAAAACCATATATTTCTAAGTCTTTCATGTCCCATTCAGGTGGAGCGACTGAAGACGAGCCTTCAGGAGATGGAACAGGCCAGAGGGCAATTGCTTGAACGGGCAAAGCGACATGTAAGTGGACGACACATGCACACACACGCCGTTAATCCGCCGAGAGGGTTTTTGTGTTCACTGTGTGTCGTCACCTCGCCGCAGCAACATATCCAACAAATTAACCAGAAGAAGTGCGAGAATGAGGTGCACATGTTGAACAACATGATCAAGAAAGCCCGGGAGGTACGTGCTCTTCCGTCTTTCCTCACCAACACATCACCAGCGCCGTCATTGTTTGTCACAGACTTTATTTTTTTTTTGTTCTTTTGTTTTTTTTTGTGCGCCCTTTTCCTTGTAGACATTGCTGTCGTTGCCAGAGGTGGTGAAGAGGTGTGAACAGCTACAGCACCTTTTAGAATATTTAGGCTGACATGTTTTGATTTTTGTTTTCCATGTTCATGAAGTATAGAATTTTTATATGCGCTGCCTTTTCTATCTCCGTCAATGTTTGTATACGCTCACTGTGTTTATGCCATTTTTGTGTTTTAATGTTTAATGTAAATAAATACATAAACTAATAAAATCACATAAGACATTTTTTGTCGGTCCAGTGTATTTAGCTAGCACATTTTGGTTTGTTTTGGTGTAGTGAGACAAAATGTGAATAAGCACAAACTGTTAAAATCAGTCAAAAGTGCCAGTGCCAATTTTCGTTCCTGTTTTTATGTTTAGAATGTTGTAAAAAATTTAATTTAAACATACTTAAGTAAAAGAAATGTATGGCCGATCACTAAAGAAGCGGTTAGGAGCAACTTTGGGTGTTTATAAAGTGAATCATTTCATCATTTTATTGTTTCTATTTTTGATGATAGCTTGCAGCAGGGCCCACCGTTTTTTTTTTTTCTTTTTAATAATAACTGCAGGGTAGTTCCTGATTAATGCAAAGTGCTCCCAGTTTGATACATACTTTTAAAATTAATTGCCTTTATCCTATTTATAATTAATGATATTCATCTGTTAAGACACTGATCATGTTCATGATTTCCCAGAAATGATCAACAGTGGTTTAACAAGATAGGATAAATATCAGTATGCAACTGTGATCCTTGGGGGCTGCCTGCAAGCACCATATTGGCACCCCCTGGCTTACAGCAAACAAAAAGGCGAAATACACTCATCTCAAGAAACTAGAATATTGCTGAAGAAACAATAAAAACATGATGAAAATAGGAATTAGATAGGAGTTGGCCTTCTGAAAAATATTTTCTTATGTTTAAAAAATGAGTTTCATTTTTGGAATTGATGCGCTGGTACTTACTGGGACTAGAACATATGTAGGGAAATGTTCAATTTAAAAATTCAAATAAAGAAATAAAATAATGCAAATATCTTTTACATTTTAGTTTTGTTTTTTTTTTTCCTAGATTTTTTTTAAAAACTTGTCAATTTGACCTGATCTTAAGAAAGGCCTTGCCTTTTGGACTTGTTACTAAAATGGGATTTTTTTAGGGGGGTTATTTGTAAATTAAGTCTTTTAATGTTAAATAAGATAATAAGAAGCCCATATCAGAACATTTTATAATGTATCAAATGTACGATTATTCTAGTATTAGGGATGTGGGAAAGTAATGACATAAAATAAACAAGAGTATAGCATCACCAAAAACTGCTATAACAGGTTTTCCAACTTTTTGGTACAGGGGAGACATTATTCCAAAGATCGCTTCATTAGCCTGATGCCAAATACGAACAACTACCACATGTACCCCTGAATACCATAGGAAGTAAAAAGTTGACTACTTTTGAGAAATGAAAAGTTTTTTTTTCAGAAAGAAAGCTGTAGTGTAAAACTAAAATTGCATTTTTTTTTCAAGAAATCAAGTCTTACTTTTTCCAGAATATGTATTGTAGGGAGAAAATGTAATCTTATGAGAATGGTTGTAATTTTGTAACATTATGAAATACAGTATGTCAAAGTTCCAGTATTGGTGAAGTTATGTATTTTTATGTGCAAATTTCAAAAATACAACTTTGATCTTGTAGTAATATGCCATTTATTGTGGAAAAGACACCTTAACTTCCTGAAAAATAGGACTTGATTTATTTGGGATGTTAGATTTACGTGCTCATGTGTCAATCATATCAGATCTTTTAATTGGGCCAACACTAAGGTAGGGAGGAGGATTTGGTGTGTTTGTTTTATTGACATGCCCGTATGCAGTTTTTAAAATGATGCAATATATCCATCCGTCCACTATCCTAAAATTTACTACAAATTATTTTGCGCTCCCCGAGCTACAGCTTGTGGACTCCTGATGGTCCGGGGCCGACAGTTTGAGAACCACCAAGCCCAAGCGAAACATTCAGTGCTTTTGTCAGCTCCACCACACTTTTAAACTGTAAGATTCCACTGCACTCCACTCTTGCAAAATCACAATTGAGCCCCGTCTGTCACTACGGCTTCTTTCCTAGGCACGTAATCAAGTGTGTCACGCTAATGAAGCGCTTTCTTTCAGGTCTCATCTTGTCTGGGTTAAGACACAGCTACTGCCACTGTTACGGCTCAACCCTTTCCTCCTAGGCTGAATTATCGCATAACAAATCATTGCATCGCTTGAGCGGATTAGCCGAATCTTAAGTGTCGAGGCGGGTCCAAAAGCCTGGCTCCAGACGCTGCTCGAAAAGCAGCTGGGCTGAAACGGCAGAGAAAGCATTGCAGACACCAGAGAAATGCACCAGTTGAGGCCTTTTGGAGAAATCCCATTTAATTTAAATGTTTTACTCTTAAAGAAATGTCATACACAATTTCCAAAAGAATGTCTTTTTTTTTTTTTTTTTTTTTGCAACACCACTCATGCGACGTTCTTCATACAAGCCACTTATTGCAAAGCCTTTGACCATCAAGCCCAATAACTTACAAAGAAAATTAACCCTTAAGAAATCGGAGATATTTTGTACCAATTTCTTTTTCTTTTTTTTTTCTTTTTAATTTTCAAGCCATTTTGACTGTTGAATGAATGTAGGCTGTATTTTCCAGACTATATTCATTAAAAGAAAAAAGGTTAGAATACACATTTCTGTTCTTTGAATTAGCCTAAAATGGCAATGCTACACAAAAAAACGACACATTTGTTTTTAATGAAAAAAAGAAAGTGTCACATTGGAAGAAGAAATGTTATTCCCACATTTATCTTAACTTAAACTAAGGTGATTATGTTCAGATTTTATTTTCAACTACTGACTTTATTTGTCCACTCGATGGCACTATTTTTCCACATTCAAAGCATGCAGCATAAATTTACCCTATTTTATGGTTGTCCTACTAAGCGTGTGTGGCTGTCAGTGTTGGATAGTAGGTTGTGTTGAATTAGTATAATTTTCCAGAGTATTAATTTTAAAAACGCCTATCGTCAAATAGAAATGCCTGTACCTTTTAATTAAAAAAAAAAATGCAGACACTACTTAAGTAACATATTTGCTATTTATGACAAAAATATGTCCACTGGAAATGCTTTTCATCATTCTCACATACAGTATATCTTATGAAGCTATCCGAGCACAATGCTGGAAGATTTTACTTTGGATTGATGGCGTTCAATGTGCTCCCCAGATGACATTACGTTTTTTACCATTCAAAAAGCATGCAGCAAAAATGTTGCTCCTTTTTCCTGTTTTGATGATAAGCGCGTGCCACTCGATGTTGGAAAATGGTTTGTGTGCATGTGTGTGTTAAAGCATGTGTTTTTAGATTTAATTCCTCACCTCATAAGTCTTATCTCTAAGAAGGGTTTGAGACAGTCAACAACTATTTAAAGGTATGCTTTCGGCCTGAAGTTGTTTTAAGATAGCTAGTATTTTAAGTGGAATCAAATTAAAAGGGCACTTGTTGTGCCTAGGCAAACAAGTATAGTATCTTAACATAAACCAACGCAGTCCTCGATGTTATTTAATTTGGTCTATTGACTTTATTTAACATTCAAAGCATGCAGCTAAACGCTACTGAAATGATAAGCATGTGTTGCTATTACAGTTGAATCATGGTGTTCATGTCAGAAAGTGTGTGTGATTTTAATTAAGTGGACATTTAGTTAAATCAACACATTGTTTATGAACAAAATATGTATATTTCTGGGGCAGAATGGGAAGTGGACAATATTTGTGGTTAGTGTCAATTGAGGGCAACAATTTAAAGGACCTCTTAAGGGTTAAACATGAATCACAACTTGTCCATCAAATCACTCATAAACTGACATAGACGTTATTTACAATTGCAAGAGGACATTTTGTATGTAGAGCTTACTATGACCAACGTGGGAAAAGGTTGGTTAGGTTAAGTTGATAAATCACGGTGTCCTCAGGAATGCATCAAGAAAAATCTGACAGAAGTGTCTCTCAATGGGTGTACTGGAGTATGACGCTAAACCGCATCCAAATAGAGTGGGAGGGTTGTTGGGTTTCGGAGGTCCCAGCAAATGTTTGACAAAATGTTGTTTTTGTGACTGCCAGGTGGTCAGTGCCGTAAAACTTAAGACGGTCCAGAAAATAAATTGAGGTATTGCCTTGTGGATAAGTCTTGGAAGATCCAAGTCTTGGCCCACGGGTGAAACTGAAATTATGACACGGGTGTCCAAACTACAGCCCTATTGACCAATTGAGATGACCCGTGTTCTTTGCCTGCATTGCACTTTCAATTTTGGTTGGCAAAGCAGAAGAAGAGAGAAAGTTCATATGTTGTGCATTTATGCAGAGCTTTTCTAGGTTTGCCAAAATGCAAAGAGACTACTTTCACATAAAATAGTAACAAAATTATATTCGGAACACTTTGATGTCTAAAGATAATTCAGTTACTGCAGTAAATAGCGTAACTTGCCGTTGTTTACTCTATTTATGTGTAACTTTTGACTTTCACTAGTAGTTGTCTTGGTTGTGAATGTGGAGCTGTGATTCGTCTGCTGCTCAGTATAGGGGTGGAGCTATTCTACTGCGATACAGGGCCACGGGCCCCCCCAAAAGCCAGAAAAATCTAAAACTTTTTGCTTTATCTACCTTTTTAAATACTTACATATAAAAATGGATATAATTCCTTAGCATATCTTTACCTCCACTAATGGATTGGTTTTAGCTTGTCAAATAAATTAAGAATGTCAAAGGGGCCCTTTTGTGTCCTTCAATTTTCCTGTATTTGTACATTTGGACACCACTGAATTATGATGTCCTCGTTCAGGATAAAGACGAGGGTGGTTTGGTGTGAAAAGGCGCAGGAAAAATAGTGTCTCTCAGGTAGTACCTTTACAGGTTGCTATATGCTGTTAGCCGTCAGATAGCAGACACAAACCTGTCCATGTTCCCGGTATAGGGCGGGTGTCGCAGATAACCCCCTGCATTGGCACTGTTGTACTGGGAGAAAGACCCCAGCTGCACTGGCGAAACCCTGCCGTAGGGGTCCGCTGTCTCCCCCGGGGAGGCCAGGCGATTGGATGGGGCGTACACTTGACTGTGGCCTTGTCCGTAAGAGGCCTGGGAGGCGGCATGGTGATGGTGCGGGTGGCCGCTCGGTCCGGAATAAGCGAACCCTGGGTGCACGGAGGTGCTAGAGCGGGGCGGGGCGGTCCCTCCGCACGTCTGGTTCTGGAAACCCGGCGGTGCCAGACTACAGGGGCTGGATCCATTGGGGATCCCCTCGGGGGTGAAGCTGCGGCCGGGCTGCTGCATCCCGTCCGGCCCCTGAGCTCCCAGCATGCCGGCTGGAGGTCCGATTAGGTTGTTGATGCTGAACATGCGAGTCTGAGCCGGGCCAAAGCTGGGGGGTGACGGGGAAGGGTAGTAGGCCGACGGCAGCTGCTGCCCGTAGGACGGGCTGAGGGTCATGTTAGGGTACACCGCGTTGGAGTAAGCCGCCGACCTCGATATCTGGACCGGCGCGAAAACCGGATTCTCGTGCACGTACGAGGCGTAGGTGCTCAGGTCGCATCGCTTGAAGCGCTTCCTGCGCCGCAGAAAACTGCCGCTCTCGAACATGTCCTCGGCATTCGGGTCTAAGGCCCAGTAGTTGCCCTTCCCCGGGCGCCCTGGCTCCCGGGGGATCTTGATGAAGCAGTCGTTGAGTGTCAAGTTGTGACGGATGGAGTTCTGCCACTTCTTTGAGTTGTCCCGGTAGAAGGGGAAGCGCTCCGTGATGAACTTGTAGATGCCGCCCAGCGTCAGCTTGCGGTCCGGGGAGTTGGCGATGGCCATGGAGATGAGGGCGATGTAGCTGTACGGCGGCTTGCCTCGCTGCAGGGGTCTTTTCCTGCGTCGACCTCTGGGCTGATCCTCCGGAGGGTCGGGGGCTGCCGAGGACGTGTCCGCCGGAGGGTCTTTCTCCACTTTGACCACTGGCATTATCTTTGGCTCCTTGAGAAGGCCTGCAAACAAATCACAAGGTGAAGTACCGAGTACCAATCCTAATGAAGTGGATTTTTTCTTTGGCAAGCTTGCGTCGCGTGAACATGACTTAGAGGCGGCCGTTTTTTTGGGGGGGAGGGTAAAATCTTTGTTGCGTTTAACTGCAACAAAGTCAACAGATGACGGTAGCTAACATGATTTGTGTCAGCATCTTGAGAAAAATCAAGAAATACGTCTTTCTAACACCTTGCTAAAACCTGGCAGTTTTACCTGAACGAAAGATGCACCAAAGTAAATTTGATGCTGTACTTGAACCATTTGGAGTATCGGCATAGTTTTCAACTGTATAACCGTCAGAATCTTTTTAAGTGCTACTGGCACTGAATTATTGAAGTTTGATTACATAGAAGGCCGTGGGTCGTCCTTCTTATATAAGTCAGAATCTTGTAAAGTGCTACTGGCACTGAATTATGGAAGTTTGAATAAATAGAAGGCCGTGGGTCGTCCTTCTTATATGTATTCAAACTTCCATAATTCAGTGCCAGTAGCACTTTACAAGATTCTGACAGTTGAGGAGAAAAAAATCAAAGTGTTACCTTCAAAAAGAGACCAAAACTATGCCGATACTCCAAATGGTTCAAGTACAGGATCAAATTTACTTTGGTGCAGCTTTCGTTCAGGTAAAACTGCCAGGCGGAATGGCAAAGGGCTACCTTGTGGCCAAAACTCTCTTTGTCGTGGGCTCCTTGGGAAGGGCTGCATATGGAAAAATCGCAAGGTGAACCATCAGTAGACGCCCGTTCCAATTGTGATGACAATCCCAGACAAAACAAGATGTGGTCTATTGACAGTAACTCACGGTCGTGGTGTCCAAATCCAGCGCTTCTTTCCAAGGTGGTCAAACGAGTTGGACTTTCCCGGGGCTGGGATCCTGGCGCATTCAAGCTCGTTCCCACCAGCGTCTGCTGAGGTTAGGTGGAAGTGGCGAATAGTGCGTCCTCCATGCGTGGCATCTGAGGTGTGTTTGAGAGTGACTCATAGTGTTGCCTGGGAGGCATTACCTCCACCGTGAGTACCTGAGGGGCCACACCCCCTTGTGCGAGCATCACATGCTCCTTGCATGCCTCTTTCGCTATTGTCTCCCTGCACGCTGATGGACATGTCTACATCAACAAATGATGTATGCTTATCTGGAAATATCTCGCAGTGAGCCATTAAAACTTTTGTCATGCTTTCCCACAGTTGTTAATGTTCACCATAAACCAATGTACATTACACCTGACTTTAACCAAACACCACTAGCTGTGTCTTACGAAGTCTGCTAGCTTAATGCTAACACTCGTCGTAACTAGCATTAATGTTGCGTCATTGGCACATCGTAAATTCATTTTTTATACCAAAATCCCAAATAAACGGAGGTGGGTGTATTATACAGGTGGCTAAATTAATAAGAAACAAAATGATTTCACATTGTTTAGACATTTACCAGTACCTGGGCAGAGTTAGGGGTTGTTAAAAAAAATTACATTGAAAAAATAGAAGCACTGATTTCTAGCGCATTTCATACACAACGTAACTCAATATGCATCACATACTGTGATTGAAAGTACAACATTTAAAAGTAGTTACCACAGAGTTAAACAGATTTAAAAGCAAACTGAAGAAATAAAAAGATATACAGTATATCTTAATAAAATTACTAAAGGTGAATACAGTGCAAGAACAAGTTTTTTGAAAACATGATTTAAAAAATTCTTTGAAAGACCTAAATCAAAAGTAGGGGAAAAGAGCATACTATTTTAACATGGATTTAGAAGCATTTACACTTTATTGGTATGTTTTGAATCTTATTCATTCATATTTTTCAGTCTGATGATGAAAAGGATATCACCAAATCGGAGGAACGTATTATACACAAGAAAAAAAAGGTTGATTTGGGGGAGGGTCGGGGTGTATTATACACGGGTGCATCTTATTCACAGGATTTTACAATATTTTAAAAAAAAAAATAATTATGGACCTGAGTACAGTTTAGTGTACTTAACTTTTATGTGCACTACATTTAAATACAGTGTTTCTGTTCAAATTCTACACTAGCTTAACAACGGGTTGTTCTGTCCCTTTGCGAGCGCCGGTGTCAGAGTTTGGTCCGCATTCCTGACATGATTTTTTTCAGATTTTTCGTGCGAAAGTTGGACTCTTCCAAGGCTGCCCTTTCTCATTGTGTCAAAGTTTGATGATTGTATAGAGGATTACCCATTAAAAAAGGACCTGAAAATGTTTTTTTTTTTTTTTTTTAAATGTGCCCGTGATTGTCACTTGTCACTCGTCACACACCAATGGACACAAAATTTGTTGAACGCATCTGTCATATCAGGATACATGAAAAAGTCCACCATCGACGGGACGCCGCATTATAGCGTTAGTAGATCATTTTTACAGGATTTGCCCATTCGTCGCTACTTACGGCTTTAATTCCTCTTGATATGCAAATTTCCCTCTAAAGTCAACCTCAGTTTATTTTCAAAAAGTGTCCTCATTGTTTGAAAGCCGCGGGCCTAAACGACCTCTTTAGCGGCAAGTTACGCCGCATGTTGTTGTTCTACGTGGCTTGCCTTGTTTGCTTTGCCCCCGCACTGAAACGAGGCAGCTGCATTTGAGGGATGGAAATTCTTTGTGTTTTTTTTCAACCTGTCATCTCAGCATGCAAAATTCAGGCCACCAACTTATCACGGAGATTGTTCTTTCATCATGTGCTCTGGTTGTCAGTGTCATCCAGAAAGGAAATAAATTCCATATACTTGAATGTCATGTCTTAATTGATTAATTAATTAATTGATTGATTTTTAAAACTCAATTTGCAGACAAAAAAATTTCAAAAAAGTTATTTTGGCATGTGATGTTTAATTTTGAGGGGGAAAAGGGTATTCCAATTTTGGAATGAGGCTGTAACATGGCAAAATGTGGAAAAAGTGGAGCGTTGTGAATATGTGAATCTATTTTTCAGGTAAACTGTACAGTTAAGCATTTATATATATATATATATATATATATATATATATATATATATATATATATTTTTTTTTTTTTTTTCTTAAAATTACTATTAATATTAGGTGTGTGTTTTTGACTTTTTTTTGTTTTTTGCTTATGTCACAAATTTATTCACATGCAAGGATGAAATGATCAAGTAAGATTTTATTTTTGTAATATTAATATTAATTTTCTTTGAATTGTTTTTCCACATTAAAACACTGTTCTTGTCAAATTTCGACTCAATCCTACAATTTGTTTGTAGAGTTTTTTGTTATGGTTAAAGGGACACAGTTACATTTCAATTACAATTCATTTGTCATGCTTACTATCATACTATCTAACAAAACTTAGGACATATTTTCAATATGTTTTTGTTTCATAGGGAAGGATTTTTTTGATGTGGAAATAAGGATTTTCGTGGTGTTTTATTTGTATACATGATGTGCTGTACTGCATATTAACCAGTTTTAAATACAGTCTTGTTTTCCTTCCATCTTATGTTGTTGTTTTGTGCTAATATTTTGGGTGATTTCCACAAAACAACCACGCCCAAAAATAAGTTACAAAAATGTGGGAAAGAAAGTAGCATCAAATTGAAATAATGGCTTAATCCATTTTGGACCCAAATTGGGTTATTTTGGACCCAGTTGTTTTTAGAGCCCGTAAACCTAAAGAGAATTAAACAGTGGGTTGTTTTTTACAAAACGGCCTAATTTTTGTGATTGTTTTTTGCAAAAGTGAATACAAGAAATAAACCAAAATCGAAATAAACAATTAAAATATAATTAAATTAAACCTTGTGTATTCATGCACCAAAATGTCTAACCAAACTGTTTGTTCTATACATGTAATACAAAACTCCAAAGATGGGCTAATGGTAATTAGCATAGATGTAAGCTAGGTTCACTGAAGTTGGTTCTTTTCCTGAGAGCGTGTAAATGTACTGATTGAGCGCAGTTATTTGGACCCAACAAGGATGGGCTTCAGCGCCTTAATCCCTAAAACAAACAGCGAAGAACACGGCCCCAAACACTCCCAACCTCTCAACGACGCCGCCGCGAGTTAGGGCGAGCATGTGCTGAGAGAGCGCCGGCCGGGTTAGCGGCTGATGAAAGGTTCAGTCGTGTGGGTTGTGTCGGGCCAGGGGCCGCCCCAACAGGTATGTCGTCCACACGTATTATACAGCACGTTCAAGTTCTGTCTTCTTGATGCACCTTCATTTAATACATTTCAAAGAAGAAATGATGTTTCAAATGTTTGACAAAAGAAATAATACATAAGCAATAAAAGAAATGGTCAAGTTAATATTGTATATATTTCTTTGCGTTTTGGTTGCGCTCAAATAAATCAACTTAAATATAAAGAAAACATGATGCTATTGAACTTTGCAGTCGGAATCGCTGACGGAAGCCCGTTTAAAATTAGGGGCGGACCGGCCTATAGACGGGTACTATTCCCCCCGAAAAAAAGGGCGAATGACGTAAGGGCACCCACGATGCAGACAGATGACGAATAAAGGACGCTCAATTTTTTTGTAAAATGCCCAGCTCTGCTCGTTTTCTTTAACTATAATAGCCTTGTAATGTACACATGCAACTTTCTTCTTCTATAACTGTGTGACTCTCAAAATACGTGAAGCCTATGCGGATTCCCTCTAGTGGCATGTGAAACTATCACTGCACAAGTACAGTTCAGTTTTATTTAACTTTTAAGATCAGTACATTTGCATTTAATCTTTAAAACTTAAAAAAAAAAAAAAAAAAAAAAATTGTGTGCATACATCTTAATTCAATAATTACATTTTTCCCCCATATATTTAAGCATAATGTTAAAGGGAAGTCAACGCAAACTTTTTTTTCAAGAATATGTTCTATGCAAGCCTACTAGTTGAAACAGGGCATTCTGATAAATATTGTGTAGTGTAATCCACTCATTTTTAGCCATCTCTGGGGGCGGCCATTTTGTCACTTCACTCACAACGACCAATCACGGCTCAGTTTCAGAAAACAGGTCAGCCGTAATTGGTCGTTGTGAGCAGTTGTGATGTCATTTTCAGTCGACACAAGACAAAATGGCCGCCCCCAGAGATGGCTAAAAACGAGTGCATTTTGCTGCTTAATTTATATTCCACAAATGCAAAATTAATCCGTGTTTCAACTTGTGGGCCTGCTGGCACCGTATTCTTGAAACAAAAATGTTTGGATTGACTTCCGCTTTAAGGTTCAAACTCTGCATACGAGCGCCTTACAATATTAATAAACACACTATTTCAGAATAAAACCTCTCATTTTTGATTAAGCCTACTCCACAACTGTATTTTAATGTTTGTCATGGTGGCACCTGGAGAACTAAGTATTTTTTCTAGGTGGAACTTAATGTAAATGTTTGAGAACCACTAGCATATGCATATAATAACCGGTGGGCAAATGTACACATAATTAACACCACAATGGTGCAGTCCAAACAACTCCAATTGGAAATTTCACACCAATAACAGGTTTCTCTTTCCTTAAGCCGCATGTAAACTTTTGGAATATTCGTCCTCCTGCCTGTGATAATACGCGTTTGATTGTGTGCTTACTTTGCTGTTTGACAGCCGTTTGGCAGGCGTTTTTTTGCGGGGCGGCCTCACCCTTGGCCCTAAGACGGCTTCTTATGCTCGGTGGCAGAGAACAATTGACGCTGACTCATTTCCCAGCTCGCTCATGCTCATATTTGCCATAGTTTGCTCATGCATCAGCATCTGGCCACCGTACAATGTGTACACTTGATATTTGTCCATGAGCTTCTTTATCTCCTGCTCTGTCCTGCCGCATTAAAATATGAATCGACACCACTGAGAGGTCAACAACAGCGTGTCCTTGTGCTGTTATCATATGATTAGTATGATAGATGTGAATTGTTGTAGAGGTATTATGCTTTGTTACTTGTGAAATATTTAGATTGTTTTCCCATCTTTTTATTGAGCAAAAAAAAAGAAAACTAAACTACATTTTATTTTATGCGCAATATTATCCTATTTGAAAAATTCAATTGGAGTGACAACAACCTCTATAGTACAACAGTCGAAATTAAACATAAAATCACGTTTTAAAGAAATGTTTATTTTATTAATGTTAAAATGTTTTTTAAATTAATCCCTATAGTTAATTTTTGCATGCATTAAATTTTCTTTGAAAATGAAAATAAAATATGATAAAATACCATAATGTGATAGTATGACATACTGTACGTACAGTAAATAATTAAATGAAAATGAAGCTAACGTAATAGCACCGTATTGTAACATTTTTTTTCTTTTTTTTTTAAAAGAAATTTTCTCTTGTGTTTTAAGCTAGAAGTCCATTAAAATGTTGTTTTTATTTTTTTAAAAGGCATTTTAAATGTAGATCTTCTGCAGAGTTTCATTTGCTTGAACATTTAAAAAAAATATATAAGAGCCGTCACTGTGCAATGATGGTAAGAAAAAAAACAAAAACTTTTGGGGGTCTAGTTTTTAATTCATTACATTTTCATTTTATTTTATCTTATTGAATGAATGTTGCTGTTTCCTGGTGTTGAATTAAGTAAGTAGCATACACGGATCAAGTAAAGATGACAATTGACGTGCATGATGTGAAGGCCCTCATCAGTGCGTAGCAGCATAACCAAGGGATGATTTCAGACAAGCCTGGGCCAGCCCTTGACTCCAGTTTAGGATGATCTTTGGCATTTGTCAACGTGATGAGGTCTTCTTCGTGAAGCAGAGAACCGAGAGGGGGGGGGGGGGCGGAAGGGTTAGTGGCGGTGGGGGGCGGCGTTGTTGCTTACGGAGGCCTCTGGTTGACCGTCACGAGACGCAAATGGTGGCTTCATGGTGGGGTGGGGCGGATCTGTGTCCCGTGCTACTTTTTTGACTTTGGCCTGGCGAGAAATGCTTTCTGAGCAAACAAAGGCAAACAAATGAGACATTTGAATGTCAACACTTGCACTTGGACAATGCGACAGACGTATGCTCGCAGGTGCCGCAATGCTTGACTGACAGCAGATCATACGAAGAAACGTATATATGCATGTACATATATATATCTAAGTATGTTTATACACACATGCACACATATATACCATATATACAGTGTATATATATATATATATATATATATATATATATATATATATATATATATATATATATATATATGTATATATATATATATATGACTTTGTGACTTCTTTTTAGTGACCTCAACGTATGATACATAAGAAACAGTGCCTAAGTACATTTCAGTTATTTAACGGTATTCTGATTAATATTAGGTTAGCTACTAAATGTTGCACTTTTATCTGAGGTGTGTGTGTCGGTGTGCGAGTGTTTGCATTAGCAGCTGCAAGGTCTTGTTGCAGATGCAAAGTCAGACGGTTGACTTGCTCCCATCCCAGGCCAGTTTACATAACTGAAGAAGCACTGCGATGGCCACACGCAGCCTGCCGTGAAATCGCGATTTACAAACCCCAATTCCAATGAAGTTGTGGAAAACGTACATAAAAATGGAATACAACGATTTGCAAATCCTTTTCAACCTATATTCAATCGAATACATGACAAAGACAAGATTTTTACGTTTGATATTCACAGATACAGACACGTGGGCTCAGGTAATCTTCAGAAAAGCATTGTCACTTAACATATTTGTCATTACATCTTCAACTGCAAGTAAAAACTCTACTATGCAAAGTGAAAGCCATGTGTCAACAAAATCCCAAAAAAGGATTGGCTTCTCTGGGCCTGAGCTCATCTAAGGTGGACCGATGCAAAGTGGAAATTGTGCGGTGGTCTGACGAGTCCACATTTCAAATTTTTCAACTTCAACTTTTGATCTGAAATGTATGGCTTCATTCTCGGAAATTTATATCTTAAAGCTAAACGTTTTATATGTAAAATATCCATCTTTATTCTCTAATCATGGAAATATGACCTCATCTCTAAAGTTAATTACTTTCAGTTTGTAAAATTATTACTTAAACCTCAGAACTATTCAACATTTTATTTCCAAGATATATACATTTTTATCTTGAAAATGCGTAACTTTATTCTCGGAAAATTAAGATTTAAATTTCAATATTTTTATCTCAATGGTACTTTTTAGCTAGAAAATGTATGACTTCAGTCTCATAAAATTCTGAAATCAATTTCAATATTTTTATTTCAAATATATGCAACTTATCTAAAAAAAAAGAACTATTCTTGTACAAATTTATTATTATTTTCTTTTTTACTGATTTATATCAAGGACAGTGAATGAATGAATAAACATTTAAGTAAATATGCCAGAGTTAGCCAGAAGGTTATTTTTCTTTTGTAGTCCCAGAGTAATAGAGTAGTAAAAGTAGTATAAAACTAAAATGACATATTTACATAACGATAACAATAGCTTTGCTAAAAAGTACTATTAAGAGAGCTAGCTAAGAGCTGCAATTTAGCACGTAAGCTAGCATTTTTTTTGTGTGACAAAAAATGTAAGAAAATAAAATGATAATTACCTAATCTGTTATTTTAGGGTGTAAACCTCACAACTGGTGCTGGTCTAATACATTTGTGAAGCATTGTATTACACTTAGGGCTAGTGCCAAAACCCACTGAACTCGATGCGCTTTTGCCTTTATTCCGCATTGTAAAGATGGTGCTTCTCCTGAAGTTTATCAGGTCGACAATCACATTCTCTCCACTTGAGTTTGTCGTTCACAGTCGGTTACAGTTCAGGTTTTTCTCCCAGTGACTCACTGGCCCTTTTGTGGGACTCACCCGCCGCAGCGCCGCTCATCGCCATGACTCTCACGCCTGGTTGCAAATGTCACAGCAACTGTGTCAGTTGCGGCCCTGTGTCAACACCTGGCACCTGGCTCGGACCCGAGCGCAGACCTCTTTGCTTTTTTTTTTTTTTTTTTTTACTTCAGCGACATTCATTTATCTCGACGCATCTGCTATCTGACAGATGGCCCGTCCATTTGCGAAGTGGTGTCAAGTTTGCGAGGACTCCGCGTTGTGTTGTCATCGTCAACAGTTGCGTAACGCGCGTGGACACCCAATCTCGCAGTTGTTTCTTTAGTTATTTGGATCTAAGCTTTCCCAAAAAATGGATATAATAGGGTAATGTGTTACCGGCATCACCTGGTCTCAGGTGTGCTGGAGTTTTTCCCAGCTGACTTGGGGCGAGAGGCACCCTGGACTGGAATGGAAAAATGTAAATGAAAAGCCTTTAACTTAATTCATGAGTCTGCATTAATGAGTCCCCACAAAGCACAAAAGTTTGACTCAACTAAAACAAATCCTTCACTCCTCAGCTCTTGTGAACTTATCTAACTGTCGTTGGCCAGCGCACAAGGCGGCTTTTGTGCGTCCCTCGTTCCTGACAGGCTTTCAGCGCCGCCTAAATCCTCCAACTGGCGAGCAGGAAGATACAAGCACTCAGGCGCCTTCCACCCAGATCCGCCGTCCGCACACTCGTGTTTTCTCAGCTGTCACACTCCTCGAGAGCACTTGTGGAAAGGACCTCGGCTCACCTCGACACGCATTGTGACAACTCGATGTTCAGGCTCTTCAGTTATGTGAGGAGATTTGGGGCTTTGGATTTCCTTATTACAGTCGTAATCTGTTTATTTTTCCAGACCCACCTGCGATAGGTGAAAATCAGTGAGGCTACATGATTCTTCTACACGTAGACAAATTCCTTGCTATCCCTCTCTTAATCAAAGAAAAATCATAATAATACATTTTATGAAAATGAACCAATGAGATATTTTCTTTTGATATGTATTCCAAGAGAATTATTAAAAAAAACATTCTAAAACAGGCTTGGACGAAAAATGATGGGACCTGTAGAATATCTTGATAGTCCTGAGATTTCATTAAACCCTGCACAAATTCAAAACACCCTCTGCCAAGAGCTTCCTCCATGTTTCACAGTAGGGACAGTGTGCTTTTCTTGGTATGCATCATTTTTGTGTCTGAACATAGCCTTGCCGAAAACTGCCAGTGACCCATGACCCTTGACTGAGAGCAAGCTTTCTAACACTGGTCTGGAATATCTTGATAGTCCATCCATCCATCCATTATCGATACCGCTTATCCTCACAAGGCGTGCTGGAGCCTATTCCAGCAGTCTGCGGGCAGTAGGCGGGGGACACCCCGAATTGGTTGCCAGCCAATCGCAGGGCACACAGAGACAAACATCCGGACTCACAATCACACGATCACAATCACACCTAGGGGCAATTTAGAGAGTCCAATCAACTTATCATGTATGTTTTTGGAATGTGGGAGGAAACCGGAGTACCCGGAGAAAACCCACGCAGGCACGGGGAGAACATGCAAACTCCACACAGGGAGGCCGGGGCCGGGATCGAACCCGCGACCTCTGAACTGTGAGGCGGACGTGCTAACCAGTCGACCACCCCGTCTTGATAGTCTTGAGATTTCACTTGACCCTGCACAGATTGTAAACACCGTGTCAGATGTAGCAAAGCAACCCCGGAATACAACAGAGCCTCCTCCATACTTCACAGTAGGGACAGTGTTCTTTTCTTAGTATGCTTCATTTTTGCGTCTGTGGATATAGAGCTGACGTGCCTTGTCAAAAAGTTCCACTTTTATATTGTCCACCGTAAGTACCGCAAAAAAATGGATGGATGAATGAGCTTCACGCTGCTTCGCCGTGTCTAAAGACATTATGATCCACTTCCATAGTCCCCAAAAATGTGATTCATCTGTAATGAATCACATCTATTAACAGGATTAGATAAACTGTAATTATTGAGCTTTTTCATTTGTATTCACCATCTTGCATTTTTGAGCGATGCTTTGCCGCAGCCGCTTGCATTCAGGCCGGCTTGGTCGGCGGCCAGGCGAGTGGCAGGATGGCAATGAGCGTGGGGATTGGTATGCGCTTCCTTTGCAGTGCCACCTGTGCGTCTTTTACCAAGAGGATTTGTACCTCCTCAATCACTGACACGGGCGGATTATGTGTACTTAGGTCAAAAAGCCAAACGCAAGCCGCGTCTTGTGCGTGCCAGCCAGTCAGTCAGCCACTCGAGCAGGAGAGCATATCTCTTGCGCTCCGCAGCCCACTGCTGTAATGACTGCAATTATGCAGCCGGATATAAGCCCTTTTTCCATCCGTACTCTTTTGTTGAATAAAACACTTAAATGGGATGTGATTGTGTCGTTGAACACAGTGGTTTTCACACTTTTTGGGTCCAGGGGTGACATTTTTCCAAAGACACTCTCACTATCCTAATATGTCGATATTCATGCTTAGTGTGCATTATTAGTATTGTAATTTGTTCTGTTCGGTTTGATTCTCTCTCTGTAGGCCTACATCATATATTTCAAATGCGAGTATGCATGTCAAAGGTGACATGAGTTTTGACGTGAGAAAGGCGTCTCTAGTTTTTCTTACGTAAGTTTTTCTTACTTAAGTCGTCACTTCATATTGAAAGAAATGTGATTTAATGTTGAAAGGCATTATAAATGAATCACATTTGCCAATCGCTTTACTCATTATATTGCTTTTGCTTTTGTTATGCATATCTTTATAGGTTGAATATAATGCTGAATTCATCAGTTCATGTTTTTTTTGCATGTTTTTGTCCTTGATAATTCCTCTCGATTGTAGAGTTAAACAAATACTATTGGACAAAGCATTTCTAAACAATCAAATGTTCTACCTGTAATTCAAATCTTTGCTCTTGTAGGCAATCAGGGACCAAAAAGGAAGTTCTTTACTATAAACTATTCCGAATAAAGGCCCAATTAACGGTTGAGGGAATCTTTTTCTGCCAAATATCGGAATTGGCATCGGCCTCAAAAAATTCAATTGAGCCGGGCCCCAGTGTGTGAATTTCTAAATTTGAACTTTTTTTGGAATCCTTGTTTTCTGGAAAGAATGTTTTAATCCTTAAAATAAATAAATAAATAAATAAAGTAATGAATTAATTAATTAATTGACTTTACCCTCCCCCCCAAAATCTGCCTTTTCTTCTCGAAGAAAAAATTACTGACTTCATTTCGCGATGCCAGATTTACTGTATGTGATGATGATGCAACACAAATCACAACAGAACTTACAATCGGTCCAAAGCTATTGAGGAGCATTTTTTTAATGTTTGTTTTCTTGGCATGCCAGTCCCTATATCTAGGTATGCACTTTAAAAAAAAAAAGATCAACCTAATTTACTGCAAATGATTTTGTGGACCTCCAAGTGATGGTGGGAGAAACACTGGTTGAATAAAACCTTATGTGTAGTGCAGTATGTGCGTTTGTTTCGTTGAGCCAAACTCAGGTGCTCACTGAGATAACATGAGGATGAACGAGAATTGCAAATACAGTTGAGTGAAGCAATGTTAGAGAACGGGGGGGGGGGGGGGGTCTGTCTGGGGCGTTCACGGTCTGCTTGCTGCCGTCTTCAGGTTTAATGTTGACTTACATAACATCCATCGGTTGTCGACCGTGCTGTGTCTCCAGCATGGGAAGTTGTTGTACATCGGGTACGAGTTGACAAGGTGTAGTCAGATGGATGAATTGCAGACTAGTAAGACAAATTGCGGGAATTCAATGTGGCCACTTGCAAAAGAATATCCTTCTGGCAGGCTCTGATGGACGGCTGCGCGGCGGTCCATGCGGTTATTTCACAATCAGAAGGTTCGGGGCAGGGGCGGAGCCATGGCTGGGCCTGGGTGTGCCCCAGATTGACAGACTGCCCACCCAGTGAGAGTCATGAAAAAATATATACTTTTCAATTTTGGGGGAAATTATTATGAAATTATTGAATTGGTGTTTATTGTGTTTTCCGTTGTGTTTTTTATTGTATTGAATAAGAAGAATGGCATAGTTGTGGTTGTATAAGGCTTATCTGAACTTCATATTATTCAGTTTGTCATTTTATTTGAATATACGATGCGTCGGGACAGGAGGATTGTGCTCAGTGAGGGAAATATTCAGCCCCACCCTGATTTTTCCAGGCCCACCCAGTAGCCACTGAAATCTTAATTCGGGTCCTTTGGGTGTGGTGTTTGCATGTCGGGAACATATACATATATATATATATATATATATATGGTTTTTGGGGAATGTAAGCCAGAGAAAAACCACGCAAGCATATGGAGAACATGCAAACACCATATATATATATATATATATATATATATATATATATATATATATATAGGCAAGGTTATAGGCAGGCAATTAAATAGGCGTTATATATTAAAAATATAAAATATTCGTAACTATTGCCTCCTATTGCACCGAGCAGCAAGATATTTGGACAGTTCTGTTTCTTGTTCGACAGTTATCATTATACGTTTCCTTTTTTACCCTAATATTTTGAAAGCATATTCGAAAAGTATATAATGTTTCAAGATGTGAATTTCAAGGATTTGTCAAAGTGTCTGTGTAGACTTTTTCCCGTTTGTCGACCATGTTGCGTGAGAGAAGACGTTAATTGACTTGTGACCAAGCACCATTGAGTGTGCACGTTTGCGGTTACGGGACATGGGCCGCGTTGGCACGGTTCTAAACTTGAAGCTCAGAGGCGCCGTCATGCGTGGAGAGGCATGGCTCACACAATGGGCCGTGTGGTGGGCACACCCGTCTCCGGGATTAATGCAGGTGAAAGGATCCACGAGTAGACAGGTTCCACCAGCCCGCATTGCTCTGCAAAGCTACTCAAGGGGGGGAGATCCTGCACTCTTAAAGGGGTACCGCCTAATAAAGGAGCTTAGCGAAGCTAGCAAGCTCTCTTTATAGCTTTCTTCTTTTCTTTCAAAAGTTTCCTCTCTATGTTTACGGTAAGTGTAGCTTAACATGTTTGACGACATTTGCCCATGCATCAGAGATGGGAAAATCCAGGTCAGGAAGGTAAAAATCCTGGCAGTTTGGCTTTAGCCACAGGTGCTTCTACTCAACCGACAGGTAAACGAGCTCAAGACAAACCGTGGCAGGGTTTTGACTTTCTGGACCTGAATTTCCCCATCTCTGCCGTGCACACTCCGGTGAGACATCCATCAAAGACGTGGTGAGTAAATGCGTTTCTGGTGGCACATATCTCAGCCCATAATGTCACACCTAGTTTAATAATCTTTAAGGGTTATTTTTTTATGAAGCATACATTGGTCATGACATGCACAAATGTCTGTTTTCTTAACACGCTGCTCATCTTTGGGTTTACTTACGTCAGGTAAAAAATAGAACAAAATATGTTCAGTGTTTAAAAAAAAAAAAAAAAGCAGTTTTCTAGGTTATGTGCGGTGGTTCTCAAGTTCTGATAATAAAGATCTGTTTATAATACTGCAGTTGTTGAGGCTTTCTCCAAAAATCGGGGTCAAATACGGCTCATCGGGAACCAGTTCTGCTCCATCATAAGGCCAGAGTCGGGCCAGCTATGGTTGTACGATTGGACTGAGATGCGGGCCTTATGTGGCCCACATTGTGGATACCAGATGTGGAGCGCTAAAGGAGTGTAATTCATTGAGGTATGTGGGCCGAGTGCAGGTGGGTTGTGTGGCCCATCACTGGGCTACACCAATTTTATTATCTGGGATCATTAGCCCAAGCTTTTAAACTTTAAACACGTTTTTATTTGATCTAATAAATGTAATCAAAAGTGAAATTAAGTATTAGAGGTGTGAAGTTACTGTGGTCAGACTTGTCATTGAAATTGCTTGCGCATGTCAAAAGCGAATTGTTTGCGGATCAACTTTTAGCGTAGGCGCCATTTGAATGGGCCGACGGATTTGCACGCCAAATGTGCCGCCGTTGTCGCGTTTTGCATTCTGGCCTCGTGTGAGGGCCTTTCGCTCTGTTTCACTCGTGTTGGGTCGCCCCCAACCACCATCTTAAAAAAATAAACAAAAACAAAAGAAAACCATGGAGGGTTGCAGTGGAGGAAACAAACGCTATTTCAGCTAGTTGTATGTGGAATCACGCTAAAAAGAAATCATACGTTTGTCTGCGCTAATTGTTCTTTGCCGTACACAATACTTTACGAAAAAACGAATTTGTTTATATTTTACGAGCTCAGTGACACATTTCAAATCACACACAATTTCATCCACCCAGTCGGCAAGTATTACTGGTCTCTCTCAGACTGGCAGTCCATGGCTCGTCTTTTCATGACATTGAATGAAATCGATGTCACCATCTAAAGCGCCGTCAACATTTTATGATCGTTTCAAGGATTCGCCATGAAAAGGGGGACTGGGAAGTTCGGGAAAATGTGTTCGAGTTTGACCGATTTCCAAGACATTGGGTGGACGTGTCTATCACAACAACGCGCGTGAAAACATTTCGAGGACGCAAGACTGAACAGGAAGTCGGCCATTTTGTTTGGAAGCACAATTCCATGGCTTGTACTTTCTGACTAGAACATTCACCCGGGATGTTGAGGATAAGCATTTACATACACACTCCCGCATGCACATTAACACAAACATAAACACAAACACACACACAGCAACAGAAATATTAAAACACACACACACATATTAACAAAATTGAATACAAACAAAAACATGCAAGCACACACTTGGACGTGAGACCTCCAGAGATCTTTGCAGAATGGCTAACGAATCGTCTTGCTCTCTCTCACACACACACACACACACACACACATAGACACGCACACGCAGACAGGCTGCCACATAGCTGTCGGACCTGCCTTACTGGCTCGTTTGTCATCTGCAATCAGCGTGTGCGTGTGACAGACAAGGGTATTAGCGGCCTGTGTCGGGTGTTGAGAGCCGAGCTTTCCCGCTGAATAGAGCAAGTATGTATCGACGCCGCAGCAAAACATGTAATGACACACACACTCGCACACTCCCACCAACAGCTGCTTCATGGGTGTGTGTGTGTGTGTGCGTCTCAAGCCCTTTTATTCACATTTTCTTTACCCCATCACATAGTTCGGCAACTTAACCTCGCTGTAAGAAGTTCAGCAGGCCCGTCAGAAAATACTCAATTCCATTTAACCCGCACAAGTATTGTGGAAGCGTGTGAGGTTCACTAAAGATCTCGCAGAATAGCTCACTGGATTTTTCCTGTTTTAAGCTTTTGAGCAGGGAGGTAAAAACAAACAACAGAAAGAATGTGGTTGCAAAAGTGTGCACACCCTGTTAAAACTGCGGATGTGGCTGTGTTCAGAATGAATCACATCCGAACGCATGTTAAGTTGGAGCGAGCATGCACCAACCACCAAGTGCCCCTGATTAACCCCAAATGAAGTCAAGCTGTTCTAGTAGGCTTTTCCTGACTTTTTTTCACTTTCTTGCAGAGGATTGAAGGATTTGTGCAAACGCTGACTGCAATTTGGAACTGTTCATAACTCCCTCCACCTTGACCAAGGACCAGTCCCAACTGCAGAAAAACTGCCTCAAAACATCCATTCATCCATTATCCAATCCGCTTCTCCTCACAAGGGTCGCGGGGCGTGCCGGAGCCTATCCCAGCTGTCTTGGGGCAGTGGGCGGGGGACACCCTGAATTGGTTGCCAGCCAATCGCAGGGCACACAGAGACAAACAAACATCCGCACTCACAATCACACCTAGGGGCAATTTAGAGTGTCCAATTAACCTACCAAGCATGTTTTAGGAATGTGGGAGGAAGCCCGAGTACCCGGAGACAACCCGCGCAGGCACGGGGAGAACATGCAAACTCCACACAGGGAGGCCGGATTCGAACCAACAACCTCTGCACTGTGAGGCGGACGTGCTAACCAGTCGACCGCCGTGCCACCAGCCTCAAAACATGATGCATGAAATAATCATGTACATTACTACTGTTTTCTTTTTTTTTTTGTTGTTGTTGTAAAACCATAGATTTGCTACATTTATTAAAAATCAAGCCATTGTTGAAGGCAAATGCTTGATGATTTGTTATGATGCGGTGCTGTGTCCATGTGGGCCACCCACCAGGAGAGAGGCTCCCTAGGAATGCTTTTTACTCCATTGCCTCATCACCGCCACCTCCCCCCCTCCTTCCCTCCCGCCAACAAGCACACACTCGGTGTTGTGCGCGTGTGTGTGGTTGCAATCAGGAGTGTTGCTTTACTTGAACTACAGCACGCTGACTGACCACGTTCATCTTGTCTGACACCTGACAGACAGATGGATGATACATAGATGGACGGATAGAAAGAGACAGATGAATGGATGGTTGGGCAGATAGATCGATAAATGACAGAAGAATGAATAAATGATAAATATGGGCGAATCAAAGATAAGTTGATGGATGGAAAGATGAATAGAGGGATCAATGATAAATACTGTATATGATAGAATAGTGTGAATCATGGGAGTCCAAATTTTTCTCTGATGGCTATTTACAGAGAAATCGAAGAACGCAAGGGCCACTTTGACATTGGCCCACTTCAATAAACTCACAAACAAGCAATTATATATTATGGTTATTTGAGCTGATTTGTGTTTGTTATTTTTGCAGATTTGACAACAGTGATTAGGCAAACAGGTTGGGATTTTTCATGATTTTGGGGAGGCCCACAGCCCTGTATCCGACTACGATAGATCCGCACCTGCCCTGACCAGACGTCCACATTCAGAACATTCAATTTTAAAAGTATTCTTACTTGAGGATCTTGGTTAATCATTAACATGACATGTTCACAAATCAGACCTTGACACAGACAGCAAAGTGGAGGAAAATATTTTTGCTTCTACGCGGAAATATCTTTATTAATGAGGCATTATTTAGAGAAATCTTTTTTCTATTTTAGTTGTAAATAGTTTCTTTGCATCTAGAAAAGCTCTATTAGTTAAATGTATTATGAGTAGTAGTTGTCAGGTGTGTCGCAATCCCCCCTACTTTTTCAACACCCTCATCCAATAGGGTTGCAGGCCGTGTCGAAAGTTCTTTTTTTTTTTTTTTAATATGTGCCGGGGGTCGCTAGAAGATGGACAAATGGTGTGACAATGTAGACGGACACAGATGGATGATGCGATTAATATACAAATCAACGATTGTACGACTGTGATACAGCTGTGTCGTCTCCAGAGGGCGCTCCAGTTCCATTCCTTAATTCTTTCTCTTGTGTCGTGACTCGGAGGACAAAGTGGGAAATGTTTTTCAATGTCGGGTAACAGGACAGGAAACGCCCAAAGTGTTCAAACTTTCACTCGATGCGTGTGTGTGTGTGTGTTTGTGTGTTTTGGGGGGTGGGGGGTGGGTAAAGATCGTGTGTACATGCTGTGATAAGCAGAGCATGACTAAACAAACCCTCAACCCCACCCCCCACCCCGCCTTCCATTGTGTATTTTTCCTTCACATTTCAGCCTGTTCTTGGCCTGTCCAAATGATAATTTTGTAAGATTTAATACAAGAAGCCAAGCATTATAAATAGCAGAATACTGAATTGCTACATTTCGTCCTTGCCCGAGTGCGCAGATGTCCACAAACACCAAGTCAGTATACCACAAACTAGCATATCTCTCTGTTTATTGGAATAAAGGACACTGACTTATCACATTGTTGTTGTCTTTACATCAAGCATACGCTCTTCAAATCCAAAGTGCAAGAATGAACCAAAACAGAGAAAACAAAAACAAAAAAAAACAATCATGTGCAGCACAGAGAATCGCTCCTTCCTCCTGTCTTACATTATCGTGTATACTGTATATATTTACATCTAGGTAATCATGTCAGTACTTTGTCATGGTTACAAAAATAAGATTACGTTACTGTGGGTGAGCGACTACACACACACACACACACACGCGCACACAAATATAACACACAAATAGCTGTACAGTCCTCATTGAGGGCAAATATACACATCATATATATTTTTTTTAAGTCAAAGAGAAAAAGCGGGACTATAACCCTTAGTCAAAAGAAAAAATAAATATGACTTTTGTGAATAGCCAGCAAAGTGTCCTGACAGTTGGAAGTTGTGCTTCCGTTTTGACTTTTGACGAGAAAAAAGAACGGAGGCGCAAAACAAACACTTGAACGCCACAATCCCCCAAAATGAGTGGACCTATCGGAATCCAGCTCGAGGGCGTGGTGAGAAGCGTCTGTACCGCGGCTCTCGCAGAAGCCTAACCAATGTTTTTTCTTATTGTACGTACTTTAATTTTCGACTTATTGGATTGGCTCCCGGTAGACCACCTTTGTCCAATCGCTATCCACTAAGCATCAGGCGTAATTACACGCTTATGACACATTTATTACAGAAGTCTCACGAGATGTTACCGAAATGTTGGCGCATCCAATCTAAATGGCGAGACCAAGAACGCGGGAATATTTTAGATTTAGATTTCTCGGTGCATGTGCAGGTTATACGCAAATTAATCCACTGTCAGCGTCCGATTACATTCACAACAAAGAAAGACATTTATGAAAACACAATCTTTTCCATAAAAGTATTTATGTATTTATATTCAGATTTTTCAGTATGGCATTGCAAGTTCCCACCCTATCCACACATCTACTCTGTGACCAAACAGTGCTGCTCAGCTTCTGGCTAGCACATGTCAACTCTGCTGTAATTTCAAATGCGGTAGGTGGCCCATAAAGTTTATAAATTAATACAACTATACATATGCAACACTGGATATCGTCGCTGTCCTGTGAAAAACACATATGTCCAATTTTGTAATTCAAAAAAAAAAAAAAATTCACGTTAATGGGATGTCTGTAACGTGGAAACCCCATTCCAGGGGCGGAGCCATGACAGATTGCCCACCCAGTGACATTCATGAAAAAATATACACTTTTAAATTTTTTTAGAATTTTTTTTTGAATTTGTGTTTTGTTGTGTTTTTTATTTTATTGAATGTTAAGAATGGCAAAATTGTGGTTGTCTAAGGAAGATCTGAACTTCATATTATTCAGTTTGTCATTTTACTTAAATATATGATATGTCGAGAAAGGAGGATTGTGCTCAGTGAGAGAAATGTTCAGACCCACCCTAATTTTTCCAGGCCCACCCATGAGCCACGTTTCGGTTCATGTAAAAAAATTTGAAAAATGAAAAAAAATGGACAGAAGTGTTTTTCAAAGCACAGCGACTTAACATAACCACAATTTGTGACAGTTTTTTTTAAACCAAAACAATCCTTCCAAAACGCAATAAAAAAAAAAAGAAAAAACAGTTTGCCTCTAATGTCTGCAGTGCAAGTAAAAATATAACCCGTGTTCTTTTGCCGCTTGACTCTAGTGTTTTCTATTTTGTTTTCAAAAACCAATTATTGCACCGCTTCTCGCTTTTAGCGCTTGTTATTATGGTAACCATGCCAACCACATCACAAATATTCCCATCAAACAGGTTTTCAAAGGCATTAAGTCCTTAATGGGAAATTGGGAATGTTTGACCTACGCCTTTACGTCTATTACACGATCTACGAAGATGACATTAATGGATCCCAAAGGGTTAATATCTCACAATCGTTAATCCAGCGAGACAAAAAAAACAAAACAAAAATGTCTCAATCTGGTTTCTCCGACTGGCTAATCTACAAGAAAATTCTTACCGGACTATAGTGAGGATGCAGCGAGACAAACGAAACATTCAGTTAAAAAAAGAAAGCTGTAAAGTTCTACATGTTAGGTTATATCACATGACATCAATTTTTTTTGCACACAAATTGCAGTTTTGACATTGAAAAAAAAAATGCTCACATAGAGCGTATGCACTGTAGTTTTCGTGCTTTTTTTTTTCTTCGTAAAACCATGTCAACACTTCAACTGACCACTGGCTCGAATGTGGAATGTCACACACTCGCGGGTACACTTCGGAATCCTCACACGTACGCAGGAAAAAAAGTTCGGATAACTTTGGTATGTGAATCCCGTTTTACACGTCAACAATATTTAAGTCATGTTGGATGCATTGTTACAAAAGGAAAACAGTTGTTTTGATCTCCTGCCTCTAACTAACATGACATGACTATCTGATTTTTTACAATGTGAGAGAAAATCTCATACCAATAAAAAAAATAAATAAAAAAAGCGGAAAACTAAACAGATATTTTGTACTACGATTTTCTTACGTTATGTCAAAACTGACATTTCAGATAAAACCACGTCACAATTTTTTGTGGCTCCGACGTGGAACGTCACATACTCGCCTCCCCAAAATCAAATATAAATACACGATAACTTTGGCTTTGTGAGCCTTATATTACGTTGAAAATACTGAAAAAAAAAACAATGACGAAAGATGTTGGATGTGTCATTACAAACAAAAAACACTTAAATCTTACGTCTCTAACAAATATTATGTAGGTGATTATTTTTCATAGAATCCGACAGAAAAGATATTGTTGCGACGTATGTTTCACACCGTAGTTTTCTTGGGTTACATCACAGCTTATGTTTTTCGTATAATCACGTCTTCACTTCACTAATCACCGGCTCGGACGTGGGACGTCACACGTGCGGATACAAATAGGTTTCTCTTACGTTACGTCACAACATTTTGTAAAATCACATCATCATTAATCACTGGCTCGGACGTGTAATGTCACACGCAATGCGACACTTCGGAATCCCCCAGCCCCGTGCCAAAAAAAAAAGTATTTTCGTCACTTCACTAACTGTGGAATGTCAGTCACTCATGGGATATACTTTGGAATCCCGCTCACAAACGCAAAAATAAAAACACCAAATAAGCTGGAGACTAAAAAAAAAATCCAACGTTGAGTTTTTGTTTTCGTGTCGAGACAACCGCCCCTTTCAAATATTTTGTAAAACAACGAAGAAGCGGATGTAGCATGTATTTTTTAAAGGAGAAAAACACTAGCTATTTAACAAACGTCATATATGTGATTTTTTTTTTTAAACAAGATCAAATTTCTTTTAAAGTAGAAAAAAGTTTTACTTGGTACGGAGCGAACACGACATTTTCTCATATTACATTACAACTTGCATCTTTCAGAAAAATCAAGTGATCGCTTCACTAATCACTGGCTCGGACGTGGAATTTCACACACATAGATACTGTTCCCCCCGCCCCTCCCCCCTCCCACATGCAAAAATAAAAGTACTGAAAAAAAATGAGTGATCGTAAACTTTTTGTTTACTAATTTTGGTATCCGACCCCAATTTAAACAACATGCTAAAACAACTGCAGTCCCAAACCATGAATAGTTACAAACGTAAAAACGCAAACAAAGGGATCGCAAACCCAACGTCATGAACACAGCGTGCCGAAAATATTTTGGAAAAAAAAGCGATGAGGGATGCCGAATAGGTGAAAAACACTTTCTTTTGATCGCGAACAAATATGATACACGCAATGTTTTTTTTTTTCCAGAGAAAATTCTATCTACCGCAGCGGACGTTCACAAAGTTACAGCGACGGACATAAAATGAGATGATGGAGTGGAGGTGTATGATATGGGGAGGGGGAGGGGCTTGGGCTGGCGGGCGGGGTAACTACCACACAGATGCAGAGTTGAAACTATACGCTGGCTGCTTCGGTGCTTTATTGTTGCATACAGCAGGTTGGGCTCCCTAAGTTGGGTTCAATCGGGAATACGAGGTTGTTTCGGGGAAGAGATGCTTTATATGTTGAATTCTTATGTGGCCATTACTGCATTACAGCGACGGGCGGCAGGTGGCGCTCTAGTGCGGCAGGGGCACCAGGATGTCCACGTAGTTGATGGGGAAGAAGCCCGAGTTGCCGTGCAGCATCCCCTCGTACCAGTTCTCGTCGATCTTGTTGGTGAGGGTGATGATGTCGCCCTCCTTGAAGCCCAGCTCGCCTTCGTTCTCCGGGTCGAAGTCGTAGAGGGCGCGGCAGCACGGCTGGTCCATGGGGGCTGGAGGAAATACAATTTCAAAACTACTACCCAATTTGGGGTCAAAACTACCCCAAATTGAGGGCAATCGCTAACCAAGAAACGCAGGGTCCGAAAGGGACTGAGCTCATGCTGGCTTATTTATCCCCACACCCTAAAAAAAGTTGGGTCGAAAATGGACTAATCCACTACTTGGGGCAACTTTCTGTTTTGTGCAAAACAAGCCAAAATATTGTGGTTGTACAACAAACCCAAAAATCAAAGTTTTATAAAGTTGGGTCAAATTGCAAATTGACCCAAGTATTGGGTATTTGTATTTATTTTTTTTTGAAACTCAAATTGGGTTATTTTTGACCTGACTGGTTTTAGAATGCAGCGCATTGGGTCGGGATGTGATTCAGCACGTTGAATCAAGATTTTGATCCAACAAAAACTGCCCAGTATAAGATAGAAAATTAACCCAACGTTGGGTAAAAGTAATCCAACCTGCTCAAAAATCCACATCAACCCAGCGAGTAGGTTAGAAAAACAAGCAAGAATTTTACAGCGTGTATTAAAAAAAAAAAGGAAGTAGCTGGATTGACCAGTGGAGCTCACCTGGTGACCGAGCTGAAGGCAAGAAGAGAGGGGACAGGATGTGCCGCAACGCCAAAGATAAAGACAAAGAATGAAAACGTTAGTAAGAAGACTCGCACTATTGCAATTCGACACATGGTGATTCAGGAAAGGTGCGGTTTGACATTTTGGTCATCAAAAGCGGAGCCCCTACTACGCTAAGCTAACCTGTAGCACAGTTAACAAATTAATGAAGGAAAATCAAAATAGATAAAAGTGTAATACAACAGACTTACAAGAAGGAATGGATAGGAAATAAATAAAACAGAAAACTGAGTAATATACAAAATTTAAAAAAAAACTGAAATACATTTTTGAAACAATAAAGTAGAAATTGATCAAAGACAAAAATGAAATAAAGAGTCTTTGTAATGTAACAATTTAAAAGAATGAAATGAATATCAAGTTAATTCAGAATCGTTACGTTGAAAATAACAATATGTCTTTATTTTGAAATTCAAATAAAATATTTTTAATGACAATGTTCAAAGAATAAAATTTTTACTACAAAAAAACATTTTTTAAACACTCACAGAAAAAACATAAAATAAAATTATTAAAAGATTTACAAAAATAATTATGACAAAAAAACCCTCCAAATAATAAAAAAAGATTGACACATTTTCAAATATTTACTTTTTTTGTGACTTTTACTACAGAGGCTCCTTTTGTGTTTACCTGAATGTCAAACTTTGACTAACAAACAAAATGTTAAATAAGAAACAAGGGAGGAACAAACGGGTTAGACAGACAAGCATAAAAAAATAAATAAAAAATAAAAAATCAGTGTAGACGAGGCTGCACTGCGGACAAAGAGGAACCTCCACTGCGTTCAAACGAAAACATTAACAGAGGAGTAAAGAGTCCTGCGAGTCTCTCGTGCTCACCTGGAGATCTTGCTGTGAAGGGGAAAGGAGAAAACAGGTGAGACCCCCAAAAAGTATTACAGCACAAGCAATTGTAGATGGATGGAGGGATGGGTGGAAAGAAAGAACGTCAATGAGCAAAAAGAGCAAACGCGGCCTTGCGCCGGCTCTTGGAAACACAAAACGGTGAGGCAACGATGGAGGAGATGATGCGGAACCTTCTGCTTTGTCTCACCTGGAGACCTGGCTGCAAACGGGAAGCGGCGGCGTGAGCGGCCGGGCCATAGAGAGGGAAAGGGGGAGGCAAAAGACAGCAAGTCAGTTGGAGCGGATGAGCACGGAGGTCAAGTGAAAGCGGCAAGTGGACGGACGGACGGATGGACGGACGGACGGCACGTGTGACCTAGGAAGGCTCACCTGGTGACCTCGCCCCTGCACGAGTCAACACAACGCGTAAAGGGAGGGGGGGAAAAAAAGAGAGAAGAGCGACACAGTTGGGTTTATTTGCGAGGGAAGTGAAAACGGTGAAAAAGGAGCTGGGAAAAAAAATGTGAGAAAATTAGCAAAGTGCATCGTGAGGTTATTTCCACACAAAATCACTTAACGGGAAATATTTGTCAACCGCAGCTGTGTTTTGTTACTTCGAGACAAAAACATTACGTTGATCCAACATTAGCTTTCATTTTTTTAGACGTGTATTTGGTGTGTGGAATTTATATTTTTACTAATATCATAAGTTTTGCATATCCATTAAAAAAGAGTTGCATTTGGCTAAAGGTCAAATTTGAAGACAAGTGAAGACACACACAGTTATGAAAAATATGTTGACCAAAAATACAATTTCAATTCATGATTTAGCATTCTTTTTGTGTACATTATATATATACATTTGAGATCATTTTCCATTTCATTTGTTCATGTTTGATAGCAGTGGTTGCCAATAACTTCATTTTCTTTGAGGTTGAACAGAAACAAATTAAGGTGAGCCAATGTGATTTGGATTCATTAATTATTATTATAACTGTTTCTATTTGATATGTTTTATATCATATATATTATGGATGTATATTAATAATATATGAATCACATATAGATTTTACATTCTAAAATGTTAATTATGTTATTACTTTAAAAAAAGAACAAAACACAATTGCAGTTGTTGATAGTTGGCATCAAATAAGTAAATAACATATACAGTACTGTTATTTTAAATTAAGTTGATTAAACATGAATTTATTTTGATTTAAAAACAACAAACACACACGTGTACATTTAGTGTACAATGTATATATCTATATATATATATATATATATATATATATATATACACATATATTACATATATACTGCATATACACACACGCAATATTACCTTTTGTTATAATAACAGTAAAAAAAAAAACAATAATACAATTGCAATTGTTTGTTGTTTTCAAACTTCCTCGTTATGTTTGTGTGGAGATGACCTGAAAGTGTTGCTGTGAACTCCCAAACTGTAACTACAAGCTAATAAGCCATGTGATTTTTTTTTTAAGTAGCTCATATTTGAGAATTGACAGCAGAACAGAAAAACATTGAGCAAAAAGAAATTAACACACACTTAGAATGTGGGTGCTGCTTTAAAATAAGGGAGGCCTTATAAATGGCTTATAAACAGGTTAATAACAGCGTAATAATGCCTTAATAAACAACTAAATAATATACAATAATAAATTATACATGACTGTTTACAGTAATAATTGTGAGCTCATTATTTGGCAAGTGGAATGTATTAATAACCAGTTAATAATAACAAGTGATGTCTTACTGAATGTGCAGAAATAGGGTAATAATAGTGTAAATAACGCTTTCTAAAATTCTCAATACACAGTTATACATGAAGCACTACACACTTTGCAATTACAAATGAGATCACTATTTAGTTGGTGAGTCGCCTCACAATAGTTTATTAAGGCTTTATTAAGCGTTAATAACCTTGTCAATAACCTATTTATAAACAGGAGTACCTGTAAAGTGATACCAAAACGTGTCCAGAAAAAGTCTTTTCCAAATGGAACATTCATGTCTATTCTTGGATATGTTTCTGGACACGTTTTTTTTTTTTGCCCGTTTTTTGAGGTCCGCACTCACCCGGAGAACGAGCGCTGTGAATGCCTCCGTTGTGGTTCTCGCTGATGGAGGAGAAGTCCAGAGTGGTGCGAGGCTTGGGGACGTACTCTTTCCGGGGCTTGTGGGAACAATCCTTTATCCTGCACAGCCAACGACACAAACACGGCTGGTCACAAGGCCCAAAAACAAATGGAAGCAGAGCGACAACACTGCACAAACTGGGCTTCCATAAACATGTCAAAAAAGTAATGAAAAGAGAAATATATTATTTAATCTCAGCAATTTTTCCTGCTAATAGACGAGGGCTCTTTATACTACCTACAACTGAAGAATTATGGTATTTCTTATTTGTTTGGACTTTTTTATAATAATAAAAGACCGTTTTTAATCATGAGAAGTTTGGGACTGTGGGCCCACTATTTAGCAAGTGGGAGTTAACCCACTCTGGCTATTTGGCTGGTTTGCAATTGGACGGACACAACGTACATGGATGTCTGTACAGTATAGGTATCTCAGCTCCTCGCAGGGGATAAAGAATCTATGACTGTGAGAACTATTATTTATCAAATATCAGATGCTTAAAGGGTCATCTATGCATTCCCCATTATGTGTTAGCATTAGCATTAAGAAAGTGGACTCAAAGTGAAGATTTGTGTTTACCTAATCTAAGAAACATTTTCTGAATAAAGAACATAAGAATTTGAACGTTTTTTTTCCAAACAGGTAAACCTAGCTAGCCTGAACAATCCTATTAGCTTCAAACTTCTGTATTTATACCACCTACACCGAAAACATTGTGATACTTCTTTTAAACTTAACTTGCTCTTAAACTTAACTACTTTCGATAAATTATGATAACAAAAGTGAATGTCTGGTAAGAAGAAATATCTTGGCAGAGAGAGAACAAGCATATTTTGCCTTTCATTCGTTAGCCTAATAGCGTAGTTGCCCAAGTCAAATTTGAATGTTTTCTGTAAACAAGGAAAACCACAACAAATTCATCGAATAAGAAATGCCTTGATTCAACTTTTCCGATTAGCATGACCCGAATGACTGAAAATCTTGACAAAGAAAAATCCCATTTTTAGCTATTCCTTACTGCTCTTGTGACAGTAAGTGAAAAACGACCCAGTCAATCATGCAATTAGGCTAACGCGATATAATCTGGGTTATATTTTAGCTTTCGCAGAGCATCGAGTGGACGTTGAGGAAACTGACCGTTCGTCGATCTTGCCGCACAGCTGCGTGAGGATCTCGGCCGCCCGGCTGTGATATTCCACCTGAGCGTGGACCAACGCCGCCAGCTGGCTCACCTGCTCGATCTGCCGACGCAAAAAGTTTTTCGCCAATTTATGACACCCAAACTACTATTTCCAAAGTGTATTTTTCGATTAAGTATCATTTGACCACTTATCGCACACACTGTCGTTAGCAGAGCAAAATGCGGGAAATGCCAAAATCACAAACATCCAATGCAAGGAAATGATCTAACATAAAGGAAACACATTTTAAGGAAGTACTAGTTTATGAGCAGATGTTTGGCCACTTCTAAGTAAGACCTCAGCGCGTCAACGTTCTGCAACATTTTTACAATGACTGAGTGCTGGTCACAAAGTCACCAAACTTTTTCCGGTTCGCGCTTACGTCGCTCTCGAGCAGGTTGAACATGCTGAGCTCGGCGATGTCCTTGGATTCGTCGAACTTCTCCAGCGCTTGCTTGAGCTCGTCGTCCGTCACTTTGCCCTGGCGTTTCTTCTTGTAGTCGAAATCCAGACGCCGGCCCTCCATCTTCTTCAGGTGATGCTGCGAGACACCAGACAAATCCGTTCAGCCTCACGTACCGCAGTCGTCAACGTCGTCCTTTTGGACCGGTTCCGAAGAAATCAACCTGGATCTCCTTCAGGTCTTTCTCGTGAAGGTTCTGCAGCGGGTCGATGAAGTTCTGCTTGACTTCCATGTCCAGGGCGTCTTTAACTTCCGCCAGCTCACGCATGCTCTCCCCGGCGTCGATCAGAGCCAGGCCTGAGGAACACAAAGCGACCCGAACGTCAAGTGGGACGGAACTACAGCAGCTCAGTAACTTTAACTTTCAAAAATGTTTGCATATGAACCGTTTAATACAGACAGTACACATTGGCGGTTTGATATTAGCAAATTGGCCTATTAAGCTGGCCTATTTATATTGGCCTATTTTTGTCAAGGGCCACATCATAGTTATGGTTCCCCTCGGAGGGTCATTATAACGATGAACACCATATATACGGTAAAAGCATTATCCTTTATATGATCAAATATACATAACAAATTGATGGTTGCACTTCACACTAGGCGTACATAGTACAAATTTTGAACACCGTCGTGAAGAAAGGCTGTCAGCCACTCACCGAAATTGGACTCCTCGCCGAGCTCGCGACCGAAGCGCTGCATGGACTCTCCCAGTATGGCTTCTGTCTGCGTGTATCCGGGTCCCTTCTCCTGACCACGCATGCGAGACATGGAGTTCATCATGCTCATCTTGGCTCTGGTGGCTACAAAAAAACACACACACACACACACACATCAATTTTATGCTTTCAACTTTTAATTATTAACTCATTCACTGCCAAAAACGAATTTGTTCGTCTTTTCACAGTCCAGCCATTCAGTCCCAGGAACTTATTTATATATTTTTCTAATTTTACCAAACATTAGTGTAAAAGAGGGTCTGAAAATCGGAGCACAAACAGATAAATCATCCACGCAATTTTGAAGGCATGTTTATCCTGGTGACAAGATGCTGTAAATTTCAGAGTGGCGAAAGCGACTCCTAAAAAGTGGCTCAGTAACACCCCCCGGAATCTTTTTAAAAATCCAGCCTCAGAAGCCAGTTTCACTTGGCAATGTGAAGTTTGATAGTTATGTTGATCATGCGTTGACCCACAATAACATCTCAAGAAGAAATACTCGAAAAAAGACATGACAGTACATGACAAAGTCATGTTATGCCAGTTTCACTGAGCATAATGAATTTTGGTGGGCGGGCATGTCTATGATGTGTAGAACCCACAAAAAAACATCGCAGGAGACCATGCTTTAAAAGACACATCGTCGGCCATTTTGGTTTGAAGTGGACATTTTGAGTGATTTGGGCCATTTCCAGGGCTCCTTCAAATATTTTAGTCATCTTTCTTTGGCTTTTCCTTTGGAAATACGGCACCTGAAGGCAGTTTTACTTAGTCACATGAAATTTGGTAGACAGGTCTATTGTGAGTGGACCCACAAAAAAAGTCTTGAGAACTCAAGCCTGAAAAGACACATGAAGTCTGCCAGTTTGTTTTGGAGTCAATTTCAATGATTTTGGTCATTTAGGGGTCCTTCCAAAATAAACATGTCTTTGAGATTTTGTTGGATTTCAACAGGAATTTAACCACATATGCTCGACAGACAGATGAGGTAAACCTGCACCATTTTAAGTTTCTGTCATTTCAAAAAAATCATCTACCGTTGCAGACGTGTTCCTGTGAAGAATTTATGTTAGGATTTTTCGTTTGAAAATTCAACCCCTGAAGCCAGTTCCACTTAGCAACATGAGATTTGGCAGACGCCTCTTCATGAGTAGACCCACAAAAAAAGTCTCAAGAGGCCTTGCCTGACACAAAAATGAAATCTGCCATTATAGTTTTTAAGAAACTCTTTGGGGTGATTTTGACCGTTTCCAGAGGTCATTCAAAAATGAAATTGACACTAAACAGTGAAGAATTTGAGTTTTCATCATTTTTCTTAAAGAAATGCAATAAAGAAAACGAAACTCTTAACGCTAAAAAAGATAAGATGAGAGAATGTGGGCCAAGTCACCTGGGTTGGGCTGCAGATACTCTGTCGTCTTGGTCATGATGTCCATGACTGCCCGGGTGGTTGTGTCCACCTTCTGCACAGGTAAAAAAAAAAAAATCACAATAAAATTGAGATAATCATTCTTTATACATGTAATAATGATGTGATGATTGATAGCGTTTTATCTCGCCTTTTCCATTTCAGTGAAGTCCTCATCGAGCTTGGTTCCCTCAGCTCCGCCCACTTTCTCACTCACTTTCTGCAAAAGAAACATACAACATGCACCTTGATGTTACACGCTTACATTTGCAGCCGCAGTCACGGGAACATCGAGTTGTGTGACGACGGTCTTGTAGCCTTTACCTTTCACATGCTAGTCGCTAATTTTATTTGCTTGCTGTGGTCCATGTTTAGTGTGGTACACACCATGTCACCAAACAGCACAGTGACTACCTGTCACCCTTTAAATAGGCCAACCGAATACGTTTTAAGACACCTGTGATGCTAACCTTTGTTGAGCATGTCCATATGGACAAATTATTTATTTTTATCTTTTTTTAGGGTTACCATCATTTTTTTTTTTTTTTTTTTTATCCAGGCCTGTTTCATAAGTTTATTTTTTAAAACAACATCAGCTGAACGACAAGTCAAAAGAAATGTCAGATTTTTTACTGGCTAATTTTCCCTGTATTATTACTATTGTACTATATATACTATATACTAATAATACTACTGTATTATTCTACACCACCAAAATTTGTGTTCATGTTTGTACATTGTCTGTCACCATGTGTTGAAGCATCAATGCTATTTTCGATAGCCAGTCTATGGCATTTTGCACTGTGTGTTAGCATTAAGCTAGTGCAGGTCGTAAGTGAAGTGGTTTGGTTAAATACGTGTAATTGTCTTTGTTTGAACTATAACTTGGACTGGCAATAAGCATCTTGAAGCAAGCACACATCCTCTTTTTTTTAAAGAAACGTTCATTACGGGCTGCTTGTCATCAAGTTCCCCCGCCAGCATTTTAGCACTCGCCGAGTGACGGCCCATATCTTAAAAAATTCACAAGTTGGATGACTCGCAAGTCGTGGTACCAATGTAATGATATCAAATGAACCTTTTGTGAACACACACCTATTCAATGTCATTTTTTTCTCCTTATTACAGTACATTCGTATGATTAGTATTAATCAACATTATTAGTTTTCTCCAGTTGGTGCCAAAAGGTGGGGGAGAAAATCAAGCTTGTCTAAAAAGATGATTTAAGGCTATGAGAGATGAGTTACGAAATGTGAATTTCCTCCTGACGTGATCACGCACACGCACTCAGAATCACACACACACACACACACAGAGACAAAGGTCTCACTGTCAATCATTCATATTCCTGCCTCCTAAACCGGAGCTGGATGTTGGCAGTCGCCTGGAGGGGGCAGTGATCTGACACAATGAGGACACCCCCCCCCCCCCCCAATACACACACAGAGTTTCCTCAGAGGATTGAATGAGACGGATGGTGCCATAAAGACTTCAGGTAACATTGTCATGAGTGAATAAAGAAACGCTTGTTATCCAGAAAAATGTATATTACATTCTTTAAAGTGTGATGCATTGCACTTCTAGACCGCGAAGCACAAAAAGAAACATATTTTTCAAATAATACCTTAAAAAACGGAGCGGTATCAATTAGTAAAAGCACAATTTCCGACCGTATCTCTTGAATCGAATGTCATGAAATGTACCTGATAAAGTGCCTGGAGTGTGTGTGATGAAAGAAGGTGATTTGTGACAGAGTGCAGGTGTCATGTTTTGGCCTGTCTCCCTCGGCTGGGAACCTGGGGGCGTGTCCTTCTTTGCCGCACCTGTGGTCCGTTAGCAATCAGTGACTTTCAAAGGACTGCCACCGCGTCGGATTATTCGTCCTTGCTGGCGTTCCTTGCCTCAAGTGAAACAATTTTCTAGAAATCATAGCTTGTATATTTGGTGAGTTTGATTGGCGTGTTTTTGTTCGCGTGTAGCTGTTTTGTTTCGTTTTACGCTGACGGGTTTTGGTTTATTTCTAATCGGCTTCTTTCCCTTGTTCCGCGGTTAACAAGTGATTTCGCATTTTCTCGTTTTTTCCTCGCATTTTAGCCCAGCGTCTTTTGTTGTTGGTGTTTTTCCCTGGCAGTGTTTCGCCAGCGACTTCTGTTGAACTTTATCGGTAGTCATGATGATTGTAAATACATTTTTCTTAAATCAAGCGTCTGTGTTCTCTCTTTCTACGTTTGTGGGATCCACCTTATTCCAGTTGTCACTGGAACGTGACAGATGGATGGATGGGGAGGTTATAATGTTAAGCCTGGGACAGCAGTTTACGCAGCGTAAGACTTCCTGAGGATTTGTGTGCTCTACGAGTCATTTCACCAAAAGACACACACACACACACACACACACTACGACTTCTTCCATCCGCGCTGGTTGCCGTGGAGACCGTTATCTGCCCCGCGCCGGGCTCGTCAGGTACACGCGATAATTGCGACGTCCCCTCTTTGTGCAAACGCAAGACTCGAGGGACATACCTGCTTCGTAAATCACCACTCAAGCTGCCGAGTAACACATTTGCATAAATATTGGACATATTTAACGATAAGGGAGAAAAGTAGGATGACATCAAGACATTAGGCTTGATTGAGACGTGTAATGAGTGTAATTGTGGCTGACAAATAAAGATAAGGATAATTATGCCGTCTTTGTGTTCGTAATCAGTAAGATATTGTGATCGAGACTCAACACGGGCTTTAGGAAGGGTGTTTGGAAAAAAAAAAGTCTTAAACATGCATTATAGCACAATATAATCAAACAAGAAAGGACTTTTCAAATGGATAAATATTCATTGAATACGTGTGGTACAACACAAAATGGATGTGTAAATAAAAGGCAAAATTTCAAGGCAACAAACTTTATATTTTTACAAAATATTTTACGTTTTGCTAATGTGAAGGCCCTCTCACATTTTCAACAATGAAATAAGAGTTGACAGTTTTAAAGAACAACTTAATGATGGAAATTAAAATGACTCAGCAAAGTGTTTTGGAGCAAACAACCTGCTTGCTTTGTTGTGTTAGCGAACACTGTTTCCATTAATATTTTTGTATTTAAAAGTTGTTCCAACTTAAATTTAAGTTAAGATTCTTACGTTTCAGCCCCCAAAAAGTACAAGATGTACTTTTAAAAAGTACAAAAAGTACAAGATGCACTTTTAACAGTGCGGTGGTTGAAAAACAAAACAAACCTTTGTGCGTTTTTATGTTCTTCAAATGCTTGTTTTAAAAATATTCCTCCTTTTTTGAACAATAAAAGAACCCCAAAGTGAAAAGTAATGTTCGGTAATATGCTGTTTGATTTTAATTCTAAATTTTTATTTCTAAATTACATTATAAAACAAAAGAACCAGTAATTGCAAAATTATTCCATGTTTACTTTTATTTTGAAATCTGCATTATTTCTAGAAATTATACATTTTGAAAAAAGAAACTTCGTAATTGAAAGGCGAAAAAAAAACTCGTCGTGTGCTTTTTAATTTTTCTTATTGATCAAAAGTATTTTTTCGTAAAATCAATCAGTAATTTATAAGCAAAAGAACTGTTGATGTCTTAGCCATTAATTTCTAAAATCAATTTTCATTGTTATTCTTCATTAAAACCAGATAACAATTTAAACATTAAAACAAATTCCTGTCTTATGCACTTTTGAAATTTTGAAAAACATAATAAAAAAAAAAAATTTAAGTGATATTGAATTACTTTCAGAAAAACAAGATTAATTAAAAAAAAAAATACATGGATGTTTGACATGCTGAATATTTTCAATTGTCTTTGATGTTAATGAAAATGTAGGTCATAATTGCTGTAGTGCTGCAACCCATGATTATTTTAATAATCAATCTGTTGATTAGTTTGTCGATTAATAAATAGGATTAAAAACATGTTTACATTTCCACCGCTTTATTCCAAAACAGGACATTATTTCAGTGGATAAATGAACTATGATTCAGTTATTGATTTGGTCGGTAACATATATAAAAAATAAAAGAAAAAAAAAATCACCAAAAATGTTGATCATTTCTTAAAGTAGATGTTTACAAATACAATCAATCTGATTTAATGGATGACAACAGACTTATAAGAATGTTTCATGTTGAGAGCCGGAAATTTGGAGGATTTGGACCATTTTAAATTAAACAAGGTCTCTAAACGATAATTTGATTAGTTGTCGATTAATCAATTAATCGTTACATCTCTAATTTGTTTAATATTCAAAATTATGAATATAGGTTATATTGTAAATTGTTCAGGGGGAAATTGTTCAAATTGCTAAAGTGCACATGTAGGAAATTACAAACGTTTATTTTGGTAAATATTCTTGACCTTTGGTGTTTTACACATGCTCGAATGTTGCATTTGTTGTTGTAATTTGTCTTTGACATTTAGAAAAACTCTGTGGATTTACTGCACAATCAAAAATGTCTTTGTTGTTTACAAACACAAATATCACACGTGTTGATTTTTTTTTTTTTTTTTAGGAAACATTTGCTGCTAAATTGTCTTTGATATTTCCAACGCTGTTAAAGAGGCAAGATTGGGGGTGGGACGAAGTGAACAATTTCCTACGATTCGGGGTGGTTTTGGATGCCCTCCCTCAGGTGGATGCCTGGGGGCTGCTGCTCCCTCGCCCCTCCCCCTTACACATCACTGACGTAATTCATTTAGATTTGTTTGCTCACTAAACGGCTTAAGTTGGCATCATCAACTTCATCCTCACAAAGTTTTGCTACGCTAAGTCGCGGCGAGGGAAGAGCTCCAGGCGCCACATCTCTTCTGCACCTGGCACCCACGCGTACCCAATCAGACGGGATTAAACGGTCTAAATGTGGAGAGGAAGCGCTGCGGGCAAGCAGGCGACCTTGCTGCCTTTTGTCACCCAGAATCACCCGCATCATCAGCCAACGCTATTTACCGTTCACCCGCTCACTCTCAAAAGACAACTGTCAGTACCCCGAGGACACGCGATCTGATGATGCCAGGGAAGCCAACAACGGGAACCAACTATTTTGCCGATTTCGCCTGATGATTAGAATTTTGCCTGTTCTTCCTGTCCTTGCATCACTACTACCGCTTTCTCTCACAGTCCATCAATGTTAAGGCACTGCTATTTTGCTGATTTTTCTTAAACGGTTGTTTTTTTATGTGTTTTCGCTGAAAAGTATACCCTTCTGTCGCGGGTTCCGGATTTGCGGTTCCGCTTTCATGAATTTGTTTGGGGTACCATATTTATACTGTATTTAGAACAGTATTTTGTTCTGCTTTTTGGTGTACTTCCGCTGTCGCCCACTAGATGGCAGCACACTATCTTGATTGACGCAAATTTGAAAGATGAAGAATGAAAACAGGAAGTATTTCAAAATCACCTGAGGTGAAGTTTGGCGACGGAAATGCTAACAGAAGTTCAAGTTGTCCTCAACGTTTACAAAAATGGGGTATTTTGGGGTCTTTGAAGACTAAATTGTGTTTGCTGTTTATAAAAACTTTCATTTCCATTCATTAAAACTAAATTGCATTTTATATTTATGAACACACAAATGTTAGATTTGAATATTCTAAATTGTCTTTGGTATTTATGACAACATGAATGTTATATTTGCTAAGTATTCAAAATTATCTAACGACTGTGAAAATGCAGATGAGCCTTTTATGTGTACAAAAACATGACTCATTTGTTAATTATTCTTAAGATATTTCTGAATTTTAGATTTGATGTTTTAATTTTCCTATCGATGGCATCGGACCAAAACCTCATATGTCACATTTTGGTGAATTTCATATTTTTTCCCAAATCAAGAGTATTGGTCAGTCCACATGCGTGGGGGTTATTTTTACACATTATTGACCAATTTAAAGTGTTGAAAATGGCTTGCTCTCTTTCACAATGCAATGCTAATGGTTGAACAAACTTGTCATTCTCTTGAAAAGTGACGGATTTTGGAGGTACAAGGTCTTGGCCCGACGCCAGCGATATGCACATATATCCATTTTGTTTGTGCAAAAATTAGGGAGTCAGTCTATTTTTGACCCAAGATTTTTTTTGTTTTTGTTTTGGGAACCAACAGTTTGAAGAAATTTCAGGACCAACTTCAGTTTTTGTCCCAGCACCTAATGCCTCCTCCTTTGCTTTCTTTCTTTTTTTTTTTTTTTTTTTTTTGGACCATCCGGAAACCTTTTTCCTCCAGTATCCTCAAACTATCTTAGCATCAGGGTGTCTCACATGGCTCCCAATGTGAGTGTGCACACCGCTCAACTCGCCCTGCCCACATCCACTACTACCCTCCCCTTCCTGCTCAGAGCTCTAATCGGAGGCCTCCTGTCTTTAAATACACACATGGTGTGGAAAAGGCAGATTAAAAACGACAAGAGTGATTAGCGAGGCTATTCCGAGGGACAGGTGACTGCGGGGAGAAAACAGGGAGACCTTTGGAGCCATCTTAAAACACCTTCTAAAGTAACCAACCAATTGTCACACTGCATGGGGGCCCTGATTGGACAACGGTGCCAGAGAAGTAATTGAGTCGAGATACCATCAAGAGAGAAGTCCTTCAAACACAAGTGGAGTAGAGGTGCAACAATTAATCGGCAACTAATTAATTAGCAAATTAATTGAAAACTACTTTGATAACCGATGAATTGTTTTGAGACCTTGTTCAACAATTTCAGCCCCTCAACAGGAAATATTTTACGATTTCGGTAGTTCTCATGAAGCTGACTGATTATTTTTGTGTTTAAAGGAATAAGACATTGGAAAGACTTTGGAAAACAATGATCAACAATTTCTGTCCATTTTCTGACTTGTTACGGACCAAACAGTAACTGAATGATAATTTATGTTTTTGCATTTGCTGCACTGTCAGTTGCGACTGCCAAAGAAATTGATGGAAATTATTTTTTTTCCCCCCAAAATACGATTCAGTGATTAATCAAAAACATTACCAACAAATGAATGAATTATTAACATAATAATTACTTGCAGTCCTAAAAGTGAAATGAGTATCGGATGTCTATAGTTCCTAAATGTTAACATAGATGCACAGAACATGGTGGAGTTTTCACGTCGGTGCTGCTGTTTTGGTGAGCAACAGAGTCCAAATGGGCCACGAAAGCCAAATGAATGTCTATATAAACCCATTTAAAGCCAATAGTGCTATGAGGTCTACAGACACGGCTCAATTAGTGGAGACCAGAGTTCAAAGCAAACATGGTGAGTCAGCATTTAGCTGTTTTGCTGCACGCAAATGAAATAAGGTCGCAACAGAAGTGAAGTCAGCCAATTGTAAATGCTTTTATATCCAGGTTAAAAACAATGTTTTTTTTCCCCCTTATCCTAAGATTAAGATCTTTCAAAGCGTTTGGAAAATGTGATTTAGGACTATATATGTTTTTGGTCAGGCAATACACTAGATGTATGTGTAACAAGTAGCAAAATCTCCCATTTTCCAGTCACCCGACCATATTAGCGTCCACTGGAACCACTGACCCTTAGTCCCAAAATGAAGACAGCGACGACAGACGAGAGCAAACATTATTTGTCTGCTGGTTACGACTTCATAGAATCAAGAGAAATCCATTTGTCCTTTGTAAATCCCCAAGCCCAGTGCCAACACGTGGGCGGGCAGTCCGTTTTTTTCGGATGATGCTAATCCATCCCAGCATCCAATCGGCAACCAGAGGGGAAAGTCAACTGTACGCTCGGGCCATCTTCTAACGAGCTGAATGAGCCAAACACTTTCCAATGTCGATTGCAAGTCATGTTTACATTCGTCTGGGTTTTGATTGCCTTCTCGTTTCAACGACAGTATGAACAGTAGCGCGTTGGCATGCGCTCATTCCATTTTGAAGAGGATGCACATTTAGGGTGCAGATACTCTACATTGTATTTTTTTTCCGCGTGTGGGTACAGTCCGCTTGCACGGGGGCACAGCGCCGAGAATTACACTTGCAGCTCATCTTCGCAAATTCCTCCGGAGCCTTTCCCGCACTTGAACCAGGTCACAGACTCATTGCGACAATATTTTATGCCAAAAACTGTGGAAAAGATCGATTATGACGGAAAGTCACTTTTAATCTCAAATCAACAAGGCTATTCGATTTTCCAGCATGACATGGCTGCCTCGTCTCGGTGTCCACAGCGACTGAGCGCCGCGCTTATGGTGCGTGTTTGTCACGTGACGCCAAAGCCTTCACTTATGTAACAGCGGCCGTGAGAACGTCGCCTCAGAGCCGAGCGCGCGCTCCAACACCGTCCCTGCGGCGCTACGTCGGCGGGGGAGGCGACCAGCTGGCGCCCTGTGTGAGTGTACGTGTGTGTGGATGGGAGGCACGACGACGATGATGATGATGATGATGAGGAAGACTGGGGATGAGCAAGCTCACACATGATAAAGGAGAAGGTTTCCCAAAAGGGTGTCGTGCAGCAGGTTATTTTTGTATTGGGCAGCAGCACATTTTTGACTTTGATGCTCTCTAGTTGTACAAATTACAGACATGACTCAATGTAACCGTCATCTATTTGTCATGCTGTATATTGTATACACGAGGGCCGGACCGATTCATTGGCGGGCCGATTTTATCGGCTAAAATTCTTTCCTTTCAAAATAATAATAATCATCAAACGTAGATATAATCTTACTTTCTCATGAAACAGTAAATGTAGTTCAGCCGGTATGGGTGAGAAGTAAAGGACATTACGTTATTCTGTGTGAGTTACATCCATTATGCCCATTAACATGCAATATAAGTCTATCAATGTTGCTTGGATTTATATTCGTGCTTGGACTGCATCAGAAGTGTTAATCGTCTTCATTTCTAAGAACTGGTAGAATTACACTTGCTACCTGTTTTTCTTCTTGCTGATGTGTAAAGGGTTTAGTGGTCTTAAATTGACCTGGGGGGCCACTATTTAATGCGTGAAAAAAAAAAAAAAGAAAAAAAAGAAGATCGTCATTACACTGCAGGCTATTTTTTGTCCCATCATCCACAAGAGGGATAAAGACAAACAAGACCATAAATAAAAGCGATGATTCACTTAATCACCGTTGTGTCCATGGAAAGTGACTCAAAATGCGCGCACACACCCACCAGAGGATGACACACAAAAATGGTCAAACGTTCTCAATGTTTTATACTATGATGCACTAAAATACTAGAATGTCATTGCTAAATTGTCAAACCCCCCCCCAAAAAAATGTTCCAACTGTACCCACTATATATATATACATGTATATATATATATACATATAATACATATATATATATATATATATATATATATATATATATATATATATATATATATATATATATATATATATACACTGTATATATATACTGTGCTTATATATATATATATATATATATATTATATATATATATATATACACACACACACACACACACACACACACATATATATATATATATATATATACTATACACATATACATATATGTCAGCTCTTGGCGTTATTAAAATTACAGTCACGATGCAAAAAGACGCAAAGTACACAAGAAATCGATGCCTGAGCCAAGCGGGAAGACTGAAATAAACCAAGCAAACAGGCTGACTGTGACTCCCTGAGCGCATTACACATTTAACAGACTGAAGCCGCAAAGATGGCGTTCGGTCTGCAAGAAGATTCATTAGCACGCCTGATGAGGACAAATTGTCTTCAAGAGAGCCACGCAGTAATGCACCCTGGAGGACATAAAGCAGCCGTGCGTTCAGACTTGGATCAATAAAGGCACCCCCCCCCAAAAAAAAGAAAAGAAAGAAAAACTCATTCTTCTTCACTGCAGACGTTCGATCGGACCGCAACGATCCTTTTGAAAAATAATAAAGAGCAATGCATCCTGGTGACCTAATAAAAGAGGTAAAATATGAAACGCCTCTGCAGAGTTTTGTATGCTTCCTATTGGCTTGGTATCACTTATTCATCTGCTTTGATTAGATTTCATTGTAGCTATCTATCTATCATCCGCCAGGGATTCCCAAACGGTATTTTCCATTGATATATGACAATGAACGGACTTTGGCTTTAAATAGTTTTTTGGGAAGATGTGAAAGAAAAAGGACACAACCAGGATTGCATCTGCTAAACGCCCTAAATTGCTACAGAGTTTATTTTGGGTGTTCTGGCTGGAGTATATGCAATTCATTTAAAATGTGCAATGTGATTTATCAAACTTAAGATGAATTGTGTTCTTTCACTGCAATACGATGCACTCGTCCCAACTATTCTAAACACAGCATTGTGATTAATATTACATTCGTGGGATAAGAAGCAGATGAATCCATCCGTTCTCATCCATCTTTGAGGGCCACCATTTTGGCCAATACCGCCCTCTGCTGTCAACAGTAATTAACGTCACAAATGCATTCGGGCTCGCATTGTGAATCTCACCTGATCAATACAGAAAAATATATGACAATACAAAATCTTGACGAAAATGGCTAAAATTACCCTTCAATGGTTTCTTGAAAAAAATGGAACACTTCCGGTGTATTTTCGAGCATTGGCTCTTGAGGCTTTTTTGTGGGTCTACTCATGATAGACTCACTCACAGTCTAAAAACAGTTGGGTTGAATATAACACAATTTGGGAACAAAAATGGACCGATACACAAGTTGGATCAATTTGACCCACTTTCTTGCATTGTTTTGTACAAAACAGCCCATTTTTGGGGGTTGTTTTCTACTTAAACTACCCATTTTTGGGTTTGTTTTTTGCAAAAACAGCCAAGAAAGTTGAGTCAAATTGACCCAAGTCGTGAATCGGTCCATTTTTGACCCAAAATGCTGTTATTTTTAACCCAACTGTTTTTAGAGTGTACCAAATACCATGTTGCTTGATGTAACTGGCGAAGGGGATGACATTTTTAAAACATTTTTTTCTGCAATTCTCTTGGACAAGTCCACCTTTGAAGGACCTTTGGAAATGGCTACTTCACACCAAAATGGATGACTCCCTGTGTCTGTTCTGCCATGGGTGTTTGAGACCAAAATGTCATGTTGCTTAATGAAAGTGACTTTGGAGAACGAATTCTCAAATACATGGAGGCGTGCAAACCACCTAGGGTAGCTCTTGTAAAAAGCCCCAAAACATTTAACCCACTCACAGTCATAATACATAATACACATTTGGTGGATGATTACAATTTTTCCCCCCAAAAATTAAGTATGGCCCTTTAATTGACTTAAATGTTAAAGCCTGCTGCCGGCGTGTTAAAACGAACATGAAAACGAGAAAATAAAGTGAGTGCGGCAAACCTGCAGCACAATGCTAATCCATCACTATTAACATTTGTACAGTACAATTACAGTTGAGTTATGATTGATCGCTGTCTTTAAATTGGAGGAGTTTTAGGCCCATTAAATTTAAGACACTTTCTGTTTATGACATGACAGAGTGGGCGCAGTGATGCGTGCACGTTTCCCAAGATTAAGGCCGCACAGATTCTCAGTCAATAGGATGCGAAATCACCGCGCTCGGATTAATGACAGAATAATCCCGGCGGAATCATCCAGTCTGAGGACTGCTGGGGGGGCCGGGGAGGGCAGATGTCATGGCGGGCACGTGGCAGGACAAATGCCATCATGTTGTTTTTTTAACCTCCAAAAAGCACAAGAAATGTGAGGTTGCAGTCAAGCAACAAAAGGCAGATCTGGAGTCCTGTAATATTTTTTCAGTTGTTGTTTTTCACGCAAATTGGTTAATTAATATGTCTATTTTCTATTTTTTTAAATCCATTTATCACATTGAATGACTGGATGAATTTATTATTACACATACAAGAAAATGTAGCAGTAAAACAAACCAATTTAGATACATATAACATTTTCTAAAATGAAATAAATGGTTATTACTGTTACATAATACATATGCATTATACATTGATGTAAAATAAAATGTTATTTTATACATTTATATCTTTAAGTTTTTTATTGTTTTATTAAATCATTAGTTGATTACTCATAATTGAATTATTTGTCAACAATACAAGTAAAACATGGGAATGTATTATTTTTTTGACTGTATTACTTGTGACTTTTTTTTTTTTTAACTTGACCTATGCCTGACCCATCTGCCCATTTAAAAAAAAAAAAAAAAAATGGCCCTTGAGCACAAAAGTTTGGCCACCCGTGATGAAAATGGTAGTGGTAGAGGAGGCTTCTGTAGTCTGAAATATTTTTTCTTTTCACTTTTTGAGTCACGATTCAAGCGTTCTCCCTGCCCCAAAGTCAAAAATGGTACGGTCCTGTCATATTATGTCATCATCTGTGAACCAGGAAGAATTCGGCACTCTTAAATGATTCTGCTTCGCTTTTGTAAGGGAATTTGTGTATCTTTTGGCTGTTTGAGTTACCCTTGGTTTAGCTGAGATTTGGGCTCAAAAGCGGAAATGTACCATCTGCAGCTGGACACCACAAAGAAGAAAACAGGACAAATTGCTTCACTTAGAAGACAAGCTGCTACAGCTGCCTGGAAGCGAGATGCCCTCTTCTCGCCATCATTTCCTACTTCATCACGTTTCTCTATCGATCCCATTCAGCTTTTTCCTTTCCCGCAGTTCTCAGTCCAACGCTATGTGAGTGGGAGCTTCCCAGCAGGCTCATTTGGATGAGCTCATTATGGACAAAGTAAAAACTTTTTGGTTCATTCAACAGCTGGTGAATGACACCAGCGACAATCACAATGTGATGCTTACTTTCAAGTTACCCCGCGGTTTTAAAAAGTCACAGTTTCAATCCACAAAATTAAGTACACCAATAAAATGTAGCTAGTTCAAATACTCCACATTTGACATGACAAAAAATTCTCCCATTTGGCTAACACTTGCAAAAATAAGTCCTGTGTGGAAACTAGCGCAAGCTAACTGCTCACCAGCTAACAAAAAAAAATGTTCCACCATTTAGCATCATCCATCTGCCAACTAAGTGAGGTAAGAGAGCATCAAGTGTGCGGCGGGAAATCATCTAATTTCACTTGAAAATGATCTATTTACTAAAAGCAATGTGTCTTTGTCCAACTATTTATGCCAACAACGTATAGTGACAGGAAGAATAATGAAATGCTCTTCCAATAGATGGCAGTAGGTACATAACTAACCTGTGTGTGCACTTTTTGTTCAAATATTGTTTGGTGGTTGGCTGTGAGTTTTTTTCAAATGTAAAATATGTGCTTCGGCTCAACAAAGGTTGGAAATCATTCGCCTAAAGCATGTGGTTCCAATTTGAGACCAATCTTTCTAGGATGAGTCTGTCTTTGGAGGATCTATGAAAATGGCTAAACCAAACCTGAAAAATGGCAGACTTCCATTTTATCTTTTCATACATGGCATTTTGAGACTTTTTGTGGGTCTTCTCGTGACACACGTGCCTACCAAATTTAATTTTGCTAAATGAAACTGGCTTTGAGCGCATTTTGAACAAAGACATTTCTTGACGCTTCTCTTAGACAAGTCTGTCTCTGAAGGGGCTCTGCAAATGTCGCAGTCTCTGCGAAGTCCAGTATTTTTTTGTGCATGGCTTCATGACACTTTTCCTGGGTTTACTCATGTTAAACAAGACTACCAAATTTCATTTTGCTAAGTGAAACTGGCTCTGAAACAGTCTGGTTAAGCGAAATCATTTCATGTTTTATGGCGAGTCATCAAATTTCAACGCCATTATCGCCCACACGCAACAGCAAAAACTCAATTTTTTCACAGTTTAGTGTTGCTCCTCGTGGTTCAAAATTGGTAGCAATTAGGCAACATGTGAAGGGTAAATTTGTCTTTGAAGGACCCTTGGCAATGGGCAAAATTACCCTCAAGTGTCTGTTTGCAACCAAAATGGCAGAACTCCAAGCCACACTGAGGCCTTGAGTTCCCGACCTCTACTTGACCGATGCTGAACTTCGATCCTGTCGATATGCACCTACAAGGTCTCAGAGGCTGTAAACACCACATGTGAATAATGACATATAGCCAAATGTACTCGCGCCCTTCAGTCAATGCACTCAGCCAACCAAGAAGACTGAATGAGGCTTGAAGAAAGTGACAAGCGGCCTCCATTCGGTTAGGTGACGATGACACCGCTGGCCTCAGGGGGATTGATGACGATTATTCGGGCCGTACACCGGAACCTCGGAAGCCCTCTGAGGTCCTCCGACGACAAGAAGACATTACGTAAAATCACATTTTTTAATTCCTTGTTGTGGTTGGGTCTCCGGAGTGCCTGGTCACCCATCAAATGTGAAATTGTACAATCCTCAAAAATCTTTTGTTCGAGGACTACAGTAATCCTTCATATATTGCGGTGGTTCCGTCCCAGTCCACCCCGTGATAGGCAAAATGTGCTAAGTAGTGACCAAAATATGAATTTTATTATTTCTTTTCAACAATTTGTAAGGTGTTTGGCGATCTATTGATGATGTACTATTCTCTGCTGTATTCCGACAACAAATGACAGCTTTTCCGGGCAGGAGTTCGCCTGAGCTGGAGTGAGGTAAAAGTGAAAAAGTGTGCTGTGGTCTGACGAGTCCACATTTCAAACTGTCCCAACTTCACTGGAATTGGGTTTGTACAATATCAGTTGCTTATGTCATGTTGATCAAAATGTATCTTAGTAGATGTCTGTTTAATATTTAGGGATTCGGTCATCGCGTAAGTCTTTACATGTAAAATGGTTGAACAAGTTGTCATGTCAAGTGTATTTCTATACATTTCCATTATACTTTTTCTCAGACTTTGAATGGACAAGGACAAATACACGTTCCTGAGAAACAACTGGGAATAAGTCAAGATACCACCTTTCCGTCTTTCCATTTCTGTCATATAGCTGTTAATTAAGGACACAAAAAGCATGCCAAAAAATTCCCTTTCAGAGCCTCATGATTCAATCCACTCCTCTCTTAAGAAGTGGATGCCCCGGAATGTTCCACGCACTGAATAAAACATCAGCCACGGCCTGAATACTGATGCAGCGAGAGGAGAAGAAGGATAGCAGAGAAAAGCACATCTTCACTTCATCTTCACTCTGCAAACAACACGTCATTTCCTTTGGGCTCAATAAATGAAGTGAGCGCACCAGCACTTCCATTGCGACCAGCTAAAAATAGGCTCGTTACAGACATTTGCCGTTTGCCATTAAACCCCAGGAACAAATATGACGCCAGGGAATGAGACGACCTTGCACGTGAGGTTTTTTTAAATCATTCGGAGGCACAGAGAGAAAACTGCAAGGAAGGGAAGTCAATTTTTCAATGGAAGTGGCTCAACTGAGGCAAGCACAGAGGGGGGGCGGGAGGGTCTGGTGCAACCGCTTGAAAAACACATCAGGTTTCACTCAAAATTCAGCCCCGGAAGAGTGTTGATACTGCAAAGACAATTTTTGACTTGACTTCCATTTGAATCAGAATCTGAATTATTGTCATTAAACTCAGTGTACAACAAAATTGGAGAGCTTCTCCTAGCCAGTGTAAATTCCATATGTACAAATATATATTGTACGGATGATGCGTTTGGAGCGGTGGGACGCGGAGCGAAGCACCGAAAATCTGCCCATTCGTGACCCTAGTATGCCCGATGCTGATTGGCTGCCGTGAGGCCCAATGGGAAAAAAGTTCATTTCTTTTATACGCGACGTTGAAACATCTTAGATATTTTAAGGTGCACATTTCTAGGGGCCCTTCAAAGACAATATTGTCCAAAGGATTTTGTTTGATCCCTATCAAATTTGTACATGGCCGTCCGGATCAAATACTTTTGCGAACCGTATCTGATTCTGGGCCTTAGGTTGCCACGCTTGCTTTAAACGCAAGTGGATGCCGCCATTGCTGTTTCATCTTGTTTTTTTTGTCCTTCAAGTAGGGCGGTATTATAGTAGGTACCCCAGAAGAATGGCAAAGGAAAGTGGTGCTGTATTGATCGGTTAGCATTAACAGTAGCGCTCTGTGTAAACAAGGCTTTAAATCAGAAGCCTGAGTCTGATGCATCGCTGCAGGAGGAAGTCCAAAAAAAGCACCAGAGGGGAAAGTCATGACTCAAAGTCATATGAAGACTTTACTGTGATAAGAAAGGGGAAAATAAACCTTTTTCAAGAAAGCCAGAAGGTAAATCACAAAGAGGAGTAGGAAAAGTGCTGCAGGTGCAAGTAGCTGGGGATGAAAGCATGGACGGGACATGTACTGCTGGACCAAAGTCACATCACTATCAGGTAACAGGCTGTGTGTGTGCGTGGGGGGGGATGGGTTAGCGGGGGAGATTTGTGAGCGATTTGTCCTCTGACATGTCAGCAGTGGAGACATGAAGAACGTGATCATTTACATGACATGACCGCAATAAAACCGCTTTCGATTAGCTTCACACAAGACTGCAATGGAAGTGTCATGACAGGTTGAACAGACCATACCGTTTGATGTTTACTTTGACAGTAACCTAAAAAGTCCTAATATCAGGCGATATAATCGGCTAGCCGATAAATCGGTCGGGGCTCTACAGTTTATAATCCACGTGTGACGGTGATATTGTGATGCTTCGGCATCACGGTAAGATTCAAACTGATAAAAAGCATCCAGTTAAAAACACAACACAGAGCCTCACCGAATACCCCATCAGCAACCCCCCCGCCCCAAACCATCCGCCCCCCCCCCCCCCCCCCTGTCAATCCCCCTGTCCCTCCCCCATCTGCTATCTCCCAGTTGGATGGACTTTACGCTGTACTGCAGTGCTCCTCGCTGAGCATCCAGGCGGCATGAGTCACCCACTCGCAATCTGCTGCCCCTCAAGCCCCCCCTGCCTCCCCAACACACATACCTGTCTACTATTCCACTTCCACTTCCACTTACATCCGGCCAAACAATCACTCTTACGGGATGCAAGGAAGGCTGCAAGCTATGCCATCATTCAACAGTGGACACGCACACACACCTTGACAATGAGCGTGTATTAGTATGCCGCTCGCACACACACAATAGTCCGACGAGGAAAATAAAGGATTCCACTTGCACGCCGCGCTGAAAAACTGCAGCTCGATGCAAAAAAAAAAAACCACACACATTAGAGGCGTTCTAGCAGAGCAACGTCTGCTCTGTAATGAGGCAAAGTTGTCCAATAGGTGTAAAATAAAACCTTTCACACACACTTTTCTCAGCTTCCACTACTGCTAAATTAATTAGCGTCGTGAAAGACTGCAGTTTCCTCTCCCCTCACGCTCCTGTGCTTTTTTTTTTGCAAAATGGCCGCAGCGTCCTTGAGTGCCTGAGAGAGACGACTTGACGCCAGCGTGATTGCAAAGGAGGGATGTAAATGACAAGAAGGCGGAGGTGAACGTGTGCCCCGCTTAAGTCTTATAAAGTGACTTGGCGCAAAGCTACCAAGCTAGTTAGCGACTAGGAGAGGAGCGGTGCTAAGGTCACTGCAGCATTTTTTGGACGGGCCATCTGTTCACGGCGAGGCGTAAGCCAATTTCCGTGTGGCTCTCATTGGTTTTAATGTAAGATGCGCCACAGTGGAAGCTTTAGATACAAAGTAGGCATTACGAGGCATTTATAAAAACTCGCTAAGCCCGCCTAACTTGAACACATTGATTTCTTTCTTCAGTTATTTTCACAAACATAAGATGTAGTTTCAGTTAGTTTTCATTTCTTCAAATTTTATTTCAAAAACGAAAATATTTATTCAATTTTTGTTTTAGTTATTTTGTTACTTTTAGTTCATTACAATAACCTTGATTCCTGCTGAGTTTGTATGATAGAAGCTGGGTAAAAACATTGTCTGTTGCCACACCATGGCTAGAGCAGTGAAAATGCTCCACTCATGGGTCGAATTGATTACGCATTGTCCTCTTTCACACAGACACGTCTCCATGCGAGAGTGCCACATTTAAATGGATTAAGAGGAACTTATTTGAATGGCGGCAAATAAAGTCAGGGTACTGTACACACTCCCACAGTGGCGCAGTTCACCCACCTGCAGCTCCGCCAGGCCACGCCCATCCACAAATACAAACACCTAGTCCGCCACTGCGCAGATTTACAGTGCTAGCATCGTCGGATTTGGCTAATTATTAGCCAAAGAAAAAGCAAAATTGAGGCCTCATGCTTGAGGACTTGGGACTCTGAAGCTGATCATGTCAAAGTCATTAAATGACTAAATCCAAGTGCTTGCTCTTTAGTGCACAAACTACTTTTACTGTAGTCTACGCTACTATGACCCGACCGCAAGGCGAAACAACCTGAATGGGAATCGATGAGCAATGATTTTTACATTAGTAAGACAAAGCAGCTTGGCTTCTTCTGTGCCTTCCTTTTTGATTAGCTAACATACAATAAAACATAAATGAAGCATTGCTATTAATCAATCACGACTATTAATATGAGCTAAAACGCTGTCTAAAGCCAAATGACATTCACTGGCGATGGAGTAATGAGCCATTAGTGCAGATATGCATCTGATCCCACTAAGCCTGCCATCATATTACTTCTCTTGACCATCACATACGTGTCTCCTGTGTGTGTGAGTGTAGTCTGAGTAACTGTGGATTTAGGATTACAGGGTCATGGCAGGAGAACAGGGAGTTGGAGGGGGTCTTTTGTCTAATTGGGGTTAATTAGACAAATTAGATGACAGATGGAATAATAGCTGGCTAGCCAGCTAGCTAGCTAGCCCGACCAGTGGCTAGCCAGATGGGTGGATGGGTGGATGGATGGATGGATGGATGAATGTAAAGATAGATAGATAGATAGATAGATAGATAGATAGATAGATAGATAGATAGATAGATAGATAGATAGATTGGATGTCATTGTCAGTTGACAGCAAGGGACAAAATGGATACCCCCTGAGATGACCTAAAACGGGTGGATTTTGCTTCTTAACTCATATTCCACAAATGCAATATTAATGAAAGTGCTGTGTTTAGACTAGTGGGGGTGTATACATCATATTATTGTAAAGAATTGTTTTCGGTTGACTTCTACTTTAATGTGACCTATAACCTATAAAATTGAATTGAAAGTTAAAAATAAGAATCATATAACAGAGGGGAAGTAAAATCAAACAATCAAGATAAAGTAGGTGCACAGGTGTGCATATGCTCAGTAAAAATTACTATTTTTTTTTGCGATTGTTACCAGTTCCCCAATTGTGAGACCATGTTCAAATGTGACTTGGAACATTCCCTGTACAGTTATTAAATAAAGATGTCATATGGCAAACGTGTGACAGGGAATAAGAAGTACAAAGCTGAAACACAGTGCCTCATACAATTATAGCTTCACACACACGCGCTGGTGCAAGATTGTTTGAGAAGTGCAGCCAATGGGCATCAATAAAACAATCACACTCCAATGACTTGATCTGGGTCCAGTGCGGTGAAATGAGCTGATGATTAACAAACTCACGGTCAAGAGCAGCTTTTTCTCTCCTTTCTATTTACAAGCTGACATCGTTGAACACTTCCGGTAATTATGTTTTGTGTTATTTGCTTTAAATCACCTATACAAGCCTCTCAGTGGGGCATAAACAACAACATAAATGCCTCGCAAGCAGACAAGAGCGCCTACAGGATATTAATTGTGGAAATTAAGCTCTGACCTTATGCAAATCTCGTGTTCAACGTGCTTTTGAATGCAAAGGACAGACAAGAGACAATTTCATCCTCACGACAACTTCTAATGCTGAAAATGTTCACAGCGAAACTAATTTGATGGTGATAATGTCTGAATTTTAAATCCCACTAAATTCTAATGTGACTATGATGTGGTGCTTAAATTCTCAAAAGCACTCCCCCGCAAATACACGCGCTTTAAAATTTGCTCAAAATGCTCCAGAATTCTCATGAATGCGTAACATAGATTAACATAACTTGAAATATTGTTCACAATCCTACCAAATTCTAAAGTGAACATAATATTGTACTTAAAATGTGATATACATTCTCAAAGTTCTAAATCCTACAAAATGTTCATGAGCTTTCAATATATGGTTGTTTAAATGTAGCTCAAACTCCAGCCCAAATTTGAAGTGAACATTATATGGCTCTTAAAATGTTCAAAATCCTACAAAATCTGAGGAGGATCCTTGGTGCTTAAAGTGTCCAAAACACTTAATTCTCATGAGAACATATGACATTTACAAATGTGGTTAAAATTCGACAGAATTCTCAACAGACCATACATTGTTAAAATTGAGTTTTGCCACAAATCCTACAAAATTCTCATAAAAACATGATACGGATGTTGTAAATGGTACTAAATCCTTGTAAGAAGATAACACAGTCAGTGCTTAAAATGATCAAAATTCTACAAAAATTCTTATGTAAACATATTATGACGCTATGAAATGTGGTCTGAAATCTAAAGCAAATTTAAGCTGGTTCTTACAATTATGTATAAAATTATCGAGATGTAAATACCTTTTCATGACTAAACTTTACATACATGATCAAAAGCCCACTAAATTCTCAGGAGAAGAGAGAGGCCATGTTCCCAGTGCAACTGAAGTCTGACAAAAGCAACACATCGTGACGGTGTCATAACTAAGTGGTTGTATAACGACGTAGAACTTAACCAGCATGGTGACGCATTACGACGGCGAGTGAGCGGAAGAGGGGCGGCGTCCGTGACTCAGCCGGGTTGCTCGTGACCTGCGGTGTGTGAGATCTGGATTGGACATGCTGTCACCGGCATCACCGCTCACAACTGACAAAAATGTTCCTAATATTTTATTATTATTATATTATAAATTATTATTATCATCTATATCATTATAAATATATTTTCCGATAGCACGGACGTTCGGGACCGTCAAAATGACAGCCAAGGTATTCAATAACATTCAGTCAGGACACTCATTAGGCACACCAGCGCAGACAAGGAAGACTGCGAATGTGATGTCCCATGCCAGCTGTATGACGGTCAGCTAGGTGAACCGCTACACTGTACATTGTAACATCGATTCTATTGTAAACTAGAAGTACTGTAGTCCCATGCTGCTGAGATGTTTAAATTACTGCTAATCACCAGGTGAGTGAATGTCTCCAATAAAAGACGACCCGAAATGTATCTCGATACATGTGGTGCTAAACGATACAAGGACGATCATTTTAAAGTGGAACGATTGGATTAGGTTTGAGTCAGTGGGATTATGATTCAATATGATACAATTTAGTGCGAGCGGGTACAATGCAATGAGTTTGTTGCTGTCATTTTATGTCATTGTCTATTTGTAATATGTTTGGTTACCTCATTAGGGAAAAACAGGAGGGACAAAACATTAGGAAACATTTTTTAGTATCCACCTTGACCTGAAGAGTTGTTCGAGATACAGTATGAGCCATCCCTCGGCAGATTTTTTTTGTCTTGAATTGCGAGCAAAAATTTGTGTTATGATTACAGGATGAATTCTTCGAAACAGAGGCTCACTGGGCTTGCTTTAAGCTCATTATTGACCAGTTGAAGTTTAGTGTCAAACTGAACATAACACAAAGGGAATCATACGTAGTGTATTTAACCAAACCACATTAACTTTGTTTTATGGAAGTCCGCTATCTTAATGCAAAAACATAAAACCACCATAGATGGGCTAATGAATTTAGCATCAGTCACGGGAGTGAGCCCTGGGTTATTGAATACAAACGGTGCAGCAACACATACAGACAGACAACCTAGCGATAGCTCACAGGCATACATTCTTTATCCTTGATTAAAAATGACTAATTTCACAGCAACATAGTTGCCACTGTCTTCTTTGTGTATTCTATGTCAGTATTATACTGTCCCTAGTGGCCAAGGCGCATACACTAGAGGGAGACCCATTGAATTAAAAGATGCTGCAAAAACGGTTTCATTCTTTACATTCTGTTTAATAATGTTACTAATGTTTGTTTTACGATGCTGTCCAGTGCTGTTTTTTTTGCTTTAAACATTTCTTGAGTGTTTTTTTTTTCTTGGGGTGTGTGTGTGTGTGTGGGGGGGGGGGGTAGTGCTGAAAGGATTAATGGCATTTCCATTCATTTCAAGGGATAAAGATGATGTGCATTGGATTACATACTATCACAATAATAATTGAGAATATTGTAGGTGTACCTAATAAAGTGTCCCTCGCCTATTAATGCTTAGAGGGCGCTCAGGTCATGGCGTGCCGCAGCTGAGAGGAGAGGATTTCCGGCCAGTCGCACTTAACGATTGCATAACACCTCCATCGTGGAGTGCGCGCGCGCGTGCACCATAATAATGACAATAATAAAAAAAAAACCCGTTATTCAGCTGCTCTTACGCGCCAAACCCACGTCACGTGACGCAGAATGTCATCTGAAGGGTAGGATGGAAGGCTGATATGCGGTGGAAGGGCTGGAATTCCGATGAAATAAAACCTTTGCGGTAAGGTGCTGCAGCACCAGCAAAGCATCCACCCTCGCACACGCATAAACAATAAACCAAAATAAAATTTTCACTAATAATATAAAACACACACACAAACAAACAGCATGAGATTCTGCAGGACGTCCTCACTTACCTGAGTGGCTTTGTGGAATTGCTTCTTGAGGCCCGCTACAGACATGCTGGCAGACTACAGAGATAGCTCAGGGTTCAGAAATTAATAACAGTAATTAATAATACGGAATGTAATGCACGGAGGGGTTCGAGTGTGTGGTGGCTGCCGCGCGCTATCCTCGCTACGTCTTCACTTTGCGGGGGTCTCTGTGGGCTCTCCTCGGAAATCCGATTGGACACCGAGGACGCATGTGACCACGCGCTGGGTGACGTCATAGAGAGCAACTCCGCCCCCTCCTAACAGGACTCCTGCAAAGAATCAATTGGCAGTGACTTGTTTCATTTAAAACAGTTATCGAACACAAATAAATAAATAAAACATTCTTGATATATTTACATCACGTGATAAGACTAATTAGTTGACTCTTAATGATGGGATAATCACATGAAGGTGGTTGTTTGAATAGATAATCTACTGGTTTTAAATCCTAGATTAACACATACATAGGAGTCACGTGATTCGTTGACATGAGTTAAATGGGCATGGAGGAAGTGGAGAAGGGCGGGGGGACACGACTTCTGGTGTGCCTGTACATATGTATATGGCTATAAAGTGACATTTTAAAACATATACATACATATGAGTGAGTGTGTTTATATGTATAGATGATACAGCATATCTATATACGTATATAAAAATACTATTCATAATACGATATAGATATATATAAACACACATACAAATACACACACATATACATATACAGTATATACATGTATGTAGCGAGTTTATTTATACGTAGAGATGATACAGTATATCTATATACGTATATAAACATATTTCTTATATTATACGGTATACATAGATAAGCACACACACAAATACACGTACATAAAATGAAGTACTGCACCATCTGATTTTGAACAAGGCAGCCACGTCTGGTGTGCAAGCAGCGCCATCCTGTGGGAAATGAGAGAGCGTGCAAGAATGAAAAAGAGGCTCGCGAATGGCAGCTTCTTAGCAGCTGCCAGTTTTATATTTTAAACCAAAGTACAACTACAGAGTCACGTGATATTGTCTTTCTTGTTGAAGTTGTGATATTTTGTTCTGTATAATAAAGCTCAAAATGTAGTACAATAAAGACTCACGATGCACTACACTGCATGTGATTTGCTGCCATCTGGTGCTTAATGACAGCAATAACAACAAAGCAAAACAACCTGAGGTCTTAGACCAGGGGTGTCAAACTCATTTTTGTTGCGGGACACATCATAGTTATGGTTTCCTTCGGAGGGCTAGCTGTTATGTCTGTGATCTCAAATCAGTAGCCTCATATTACATACATACAACAAATAGACGAATAGTTAGTCTTGGAACCAGAGGCCAATAAAACCATTAAAAAAAACTATTATTACATTTATTTTAAAAGGAGAAGTGGTAACAAAAATGCGTGCAATATCTCAACATTTTAACAGTGAAGGCGATTTTCAATTTTGGTATTTCAATAAGAAATATTAAGTCAATGCACATAATTTGCTTTGGCGGGCCACATACAATGAGTCTTGAGTTTGACATCTGTGTCGTAGAGGAAGGAAGCAGGGTAGAAGGTGTTCATTAAACAGGACAACTATATTTCAAATTGGACACGGCACGACTCACTTTAAGGCAGTAAAGGAATGTCAATCACTGACGAAAGATAATCATAACAATGAAAGAGTCATGATTGCATACAGTACGAAATAAAAGAGAACAAATTATCAGGACATTATCACTATTACATTCCGAAAAGAAAAATCTTGAAATGCAGGTAAAATAATTTTAAATAACCATTCATTTAATAGTTTTAATGATGCATTATGTCAGTCAGGTGATAACTCTTCCAACGCAAATCTTGAATTGTAGTCAAATAACATAACAGGTTAGTTCTTTATACTCTCAAAATGATCGAAATATTTGATCAAAATTCATGTCAAATTCCAATGCCGCAATCAAATGATAATGTGTGTGTTTTTTGACTCCCAAATTATGATCACAAAATCCCAATAATTGTGAAAGGTTAGCCCTAACTCCTTTCCAATTGAACATGATTGAGCTCTGCTCTCTTGTGGAGACAAGGCAGCACTGACACTCTTACTATTGACTTAATTGGACTTCCAGCTCGGGAACTGGAAAAGACCCATTTTTTGTCACAGGTTTTAATAAAGAAAAACAGCACTGTATTCACATCCATACCCACAAACACTCTAGTTATTAGCCTGATAATATAAAGTATACACATGTATATATGTATGTATATATATATATGTATATATATGTATGTATGTATATATATATACACACACCACGTACAGTATATGAAATATAAAGCACTGTATTTTTAAACCACGCTACCTCCTAGAAGATGGCCCTCCGTTCAAACATGCTAATGTACCTGCTCTCCGTCCTAATTGGTCCCAGTGATCCTGGACTGCTCCACCTGTGCTCACAGGGTGAGGTTGAGGTGGGATGGGGGGGGGCCTGCAGTGCAGCGCTGCCTACCAGGCGTTGATATTATGCATATAAACATGTCTTTGTTGTCGGACACTGAAACTGAAGGCAGAGAGAAAACAAGAATAAAAAAAGAAGGAAGGGTGTGTTACCTGTTTGATTTCATTAGCGAGCTCACCTTAGGTGGTCTACACTTTAGGGGGTATTATGGTGGGCCACACACTTCAGAGCCTTCATGCAGCACTGATACTGAGTACTAGGAGAATATCATCAAGCTGGAGATGTTTGCAGGGGCACGTGTTGTTGTCAACGCCTGAAAATTTAAGAGGTGGTTGCCTAGTTCAAGGGCTTCCCAGACTTTTTCCCCTAGATTTTTTCCCCTCAAAATTATTCATTTACCAAAAAGGTATCTTTATTTATTTATTTACCAAAAGGTATCTTTCTATGCAAGTTGAGTATTGTGAAACAGTGAAAGTGGGTAATTTATGTTGAGTATTGAAAACAACTAGAGCTTAGCCTTTCAGTCTGATATCTTAATGCTAAATAAAGTCTGTTGCAGTGCTTTAATCCTTAAAGCAATGCAATGAAAATGGCGCAGCGACATGAAGACGGACAATAAAACAGAACTTTGTTATATATTCTTTATCCTCTGCGTAGAATGGCTAATATTAGTGCCATATTGATAAACTGAGGGGAGAGTTAGGACTTCCCAGTGAATTGTTATGCCTCACACTTGGGTTCTAGGCAGGACACACCCTGCTGAAAAAGGATTTGCTACCATTTCCATCCAGGGCAGGACTGCCTCGAACTTAAGTGAGATTCAATCTGCCTGTCTTATACTTCCCCCAGGTGGCGAAAACAGGTTCAATACAATACAATTTTATTTGTATAGCGCATTTCACAACAGGTACAGCTGTAACAAAGCACTTTACATACAACAAGCATAAACACAAAAAGTGGCACAATGGGCATTCAATTGTGTTTTTTTACTAGGTCGCCATCACGTAAACTTGGGTGGGAAGGGGTAAAGTAACCCCCAGCCTACCCCCACCAAACATTGAGTGTGTTCTGGCTTCACAATTAGTCGTTCGTAGAGTAGCCTCTCTGGTGACTCTGCTTCGCTGACACACTTCTCTACGCTGCCAACGTCCCACTTTGATATCGGCCGCCGCAGACGTTTGGCACCCGCTTTGCAGATAACAAGCGAACCCGGGACATGCAGCCAAATGCATTTTTGACACATGTATAATGCAACGTGTTTACTCCTTTTGCATTGTGCCTATAACCTCCATGTCTGCACCACGAGAGAAGGAAGGGTCCTTACCAAAAGATTGATGGAAGTCTTATCATCTTGTCCCCCTCTCATAACATTCACTTTTTCCTTCACCTTCCCATTGCCCCGTACAAATCTCCATTTATGTTCACTCAATTTAGAAGCCCTATAAGGGTGTGCCTTTTTTATTTGCAAACTGAAAGTCAAAAAGAAAAGGCCAGGGGACCGAGCGTATGTAATAAAATGAAGCCACAGTGGTCACCTTCTGTAGGTGTAAAAGGCAGGATTATAGAGTACGACAGTCAATGGTTTTCAACAAAAACTAGGCTGTGCTGATATACACCATCTCAAACGGAATTACACCCAATACAAACCAAAGTTAGACCAAAATAAAGTAATTCATTGGACCCCCCAAAATATCTGCAAAATAGCGGGATCACAAACCTGGAACCCGCGATGGAGTTGGCTTTACTGTACTGTATATCATTTCAACATTTCTCAACATGACCCTTGAAATTAATGTCTTACAGAAAAATGAAGAGTCTTGTGTCTTTCCCAAGAAATCACAAGGCTTCCGTTGTTTTTTGCTGATGAATACGACCGAATGAACTAGACAATTGTGAATAAATTGGCGATTGGCCTTCGCGTACGGTGCCAAGTTGCTGCAATGGCATACTGCATACTGTTATTTTTTTAGTCAACCACGTACATGGTGCAACTCATCTTCGATTCAAAGTTCGAATCGAAGAGTTGCCCACTATCGTCCACTCATGGAAACTAGTTGCAATAGTAGATACTGTGTGGAGAAAGTATTTGGACAGCTGACTTTTGCGAAAAATGAAACAAAATCTAAAATACTCTATAGTTATACAGTAGCATCTTATTTCTTGTGTCTGGTGTCCAGGCAGTCCTTTTGTAACTCCGCGCGTATGTAACTAAGCCTCGCCCGATGTCGGCTGTCTCGCTAAAGCCTCAGTCTGAGCTCCCGGGGAGGATGTGGAAAAAAAGAGGACCGAAGTACTGGTTGACCCGTTCGCTAATCCACCTCCTCTTACGGATGCTGTCCTCGTCATCACCTTCGAGACGAGCAACCTTTCTCTGTGACTACCACTAGCCTCTTGTGTTGATGTGACTACAAAGGGATAGTGTGAGGAATGTGTTAAGCACTGAGAGTGAGACTGGACTATAATATTGTACTGCAGTAGCAGGGCAAACCAATACTTTTTGTCAATTCTTTCCAATCGTCATAAAGTCTTCACAACCAGTGACTGATAAGCAATGGAAATGGTGACTTATAGTAACTGCTTCTGCAAGACCATCCATCGTTTGTTCCAATTGATGTGTTCAATGTGGCGTGGATTTTGCAGCTTTTTGCCATACTATTTTGAAGTGGAAACACCAACCTGCCCAGAGAGACAAAGTTTTGCAGCGATTCGAAATCTCAATCGCAGTTGCACTATGCAATGACATTGCAGACTACACCCAATCAAAATTTACATTTACTTCAGTTAGGTGCAGCTATTCCCCGCCTTGTAAATGAATAGTGTACATAAAAAGAGGAGTTGTGGCAGCACATGAACACAACACAAAAGGGTTGCACCAAACCAACTTTTTTTTTTAACTGAGGTTGTTGACTGACATTTTGTGTGATCTCCAATGGACAACATTTGAAACACCATTTACTTTCACTGAAAAATTCAGTTAATTTTTGATTAAAGTTTTCAAAGTTTCACACTTTGCAAAAATCATCCTGACGGGCATAAATGGTACAGCAACACATGTAGACAGACAATATAGCAATACCTACAGGCATAAATTCTTTTTTTTCTGTAAAAAAAACCCCCAAAAAACTAAATCTAAAATCTACTGCATCTTACTGAGCAGTTGTGACTGTGTTCGTGTATGGAGTATATGCAATTATGCATTTCTTTATTGTGCTTCCACCTGGCGGTCAAGGCACACAAAGGAGGAGCAGCACAATGTCCATTGAATTAAACTTTGAAGTCATGATACACAGTTTAATTTACATTCTATTTATGTATGTTTTTACAATTGCAATTTTGATTTTGTTGGTGTTTTATGGAGGGCTCTTTCAATGGGGAAAGATGATTTGACCTTGAACATCTCCTGCAGAGAGAGGGACCTCAGAAACTTCTGAGAAAGTTAAAAAAACCCCCCAAAAAAAACAGACATGGGGATAAGAGGAGGGGAAATGACACTGAGTTGACTGTGCTGGAATGAATAAACAGGCAAGCTAAAGTCTGCATTTGGAAGAAGCGATCAAAGTCATTCCCAGCGGACGCCTCGCTCTTAATGAGAGCAGAACAAGGAAAGACAAGTGGAAGATGAGTAGAATGAAATGTGGGGAAAAAAGGGAATGGCACGCCATTCCGACACTTGGAAAAAAAAAAAAGAAAAAAAAAAGACGTCTGGAGTGGGACATTTGTGTGTTCAAGATGGTGTTAACGTCTTCACTGAGGGAGCATCACAGGCAAGGCCAGGTTAATTAAACCCGAGGGGGTCGCAGCTAAAGGGGCTGTGGGGGGACGCATTTGAATATGTCACAGAAATAGAATAGCTTTGTGGGGGCACAAACATGTTGACTGCGCAAAAGGAAGAAGGGGCACTAATTTGTGTGGCGCTCTCTAAACCCACCGGGCCGCCGCGAGATATTAATGTTTGTCATTAGCGACGCTGGAGGACAGCGACAAAAGGAAGGGCGGCAAGGAAATGGGGGACTTGGGGGGGTGTTAATATTCACACACACAAAAACAGGCAGAAATTTATATGGGACAAATATTGACAATAGCTGGCTCATGGGTATTGGAGCAGAGGAGATGCAAACTATGTTAATGAATGGTAATTAACCACCAGGGCTCGTCTCTCCTGGATCTTGGCTAAATTGGTCCCCGAGATGCAGCCCGAGACAGTCCTGGCCTAATCCTTTATTATAAAAAGATAAAGGAAAACGACATCATTAGCATATGCTCGAGAAGGGTGGAGGGTGGTGGCGGTGGTGGTGAGGGGATTAAAAAGTGGAATTCTCTCTCTCTCTCTTTTTTTTAAAAATTCTTCAACGGAGGATTCTTTGCACGGTTAATTATACATAATATGAAGAAAGACAGAGAGAGAGGCAAACAGAAAGGAGAGCGTGGATTTGAAAAGAAAAGTGTGTGGTCTCTGGTGGAGGATACCGGCTCAAGGACAGCGGAGAGCCGCGTTGCACCTTAAACATGAATAAGAAGGGAGGCGGACAAAGGTGTCAAGGATGGAACCTCTCCTGTGTGCTGCGCGTGCGTGTTCGTGATGTCAACAGCGAGGGGTTGCTGCCCACCCAGTCGGCTGTCAATCATGAGGAGAAAGAGATGTGCCGGACCCTCGCCGCCCACCGAATCGAAACCCTCGCAGACGGCTTATGACCCTTGAACTCAAGGAGCGAAAAAAAAACCAAAAAACAAAAAAAAAAACAGTTCAACAACACGACAAGCAAGGCTGTTAAATGGCAAATTTGAAAAATTTCCAATTTCAAACATAAGAGATAATTATCAAATATAATTCAATTAACAACATCCATCCATTTTCTAGTGTAACTTATACTTGTGGGAAAAAAGACAGTAGCCATGAAAAAATAAAGGCATTTTCACTCACGGACGTAGCGCTTCATTCCAGGGCCCGCCAGATTAATCGACCAGCCGATTTAACCAAGCGATTTTCACCATTTTCAAAAAATACATTATTTTATTTTTATTTTTTTTTAAATCAATCAACTGATTAATCGATTTTCATAATTTAGTTTTGCCAAATATCGGAATTGGAATTTGGCCTCAGAAAATATCGGTCAGGCCCTACTTCATAAACTACAATGTGCATACAGTATGTGGCGCACGGAAGGGCTTCACAATATACCGCATAAATATTGACATGACAATAATAGCCCGTGCAATATATGTATCGCAAAAACGTGCAATAGGTTTCATATGGAATTGTATGCTTTTATCTGACTTTGACCAATCAGATGCAACCTTCAAGGGAAGTCAACTCCAAACATGTGTTCTTCACAATAATATGATCTATGCAGCTCCACTAATCTCCTCTGAGCAACTGTGACATTATTTTCAGTTCACATCAAGTGGCAAAATGGCTGCCCCCTGAGATGGACAAAAAAAGATTTTGCTGCTTAATTCCACAAACACAATATTAATCAGAATGCCGTGTTTAGACTAGTGGGGCCACATAGAAGATATTATTGTGAAGATTTTTTGACTTGACTTCCCCATGAATGCGCTTCGCCATTTAATAGGTGAACAATATCTAGGGGCATTATTAACACTAAATAACTCAGAAAAATATGTTCTTTTATATAGACTATTACAATTAACTAGTTAAGTATAAATTGATTGAGCGTTTTTTGCCACAATTTTCCCCCTTCATGAGAAAACAAAAATGTCATTTTTAAGGTACCGTAAATGGTAAATATCGCAATAATATCGATTCGCAATAATATCGATATGCAATATTCAACACCCGTAATGCATATTATTCCAATATCGAGCGGCCCACATCACCAAACACAAATGCACCCCGACCAGACGACTTCAGTGAGCAAATAAATACGTGTGTAATTTGTAAAACCATACAGACTCACTGCAGCCCTGCTTAACTTTTGGTGCGGACTGATAGCATGAGCGTTTTCACCGTGCAGGTAGTGGGTCATTCTGCATGACGGTGCCTCAGTACAATAGAATTTTTCAGATGATGTTGTCACTTGAAAGTGGCTCTGGATATTCAAGCAGCTTATTTGATGAAGTCATGGGCCGATAACCTGGTGTAGGGGCGGTTATTGTGTAAATTAGGTCCAGTCTTATGTAACAGTGGGGCCGAAGTGCTCACTCAGACATATTTTCAGTATTAGAAGACAACAAATTTACTTTCTTGTTTTTGTATACACACAATTAAAAAGGCATTTCCATTATATGTGTCTTTAAAGAGATAGTTTTGACAAAATGAATCAAATACCCCTACACGCGAATACCATTATTTTACTATTATTCACGATTCCGACATTGTCAAAATGTCAACTTGGTATTTGCTGGGTCAGGGTCCTGCCCCCGAAAGTCCATAAGGTGCCAAATAAAAAAAAGAAAAAAGAAAAGAATTGCAAAATGAGCACAAGAATTTTCCTTATCACCACTGGTCCTTGTTGAGTTGGGGCTAAAAGGCGCTTCTCGAACACAGATGTTGAGGGGCTCATTACAAAAGCTCGGCCTGCAGTTGGTCTGAGGCCCGGCTCGGTCGAGTTCCCACCGAGTCTGGGTGAGGTGGAGGGGCGGTGGTGTGGTGGTCGAAAAAGAAGAGGATGACAGTTTTCCCGGCCTCAGCCCGGGGAGTCAGGCTTTTTCGCTGACTTCGGCTGCTGCTGCCAGCGCGGCCAGCTCTTCTGTCAGCACTTTCCTCTCCTTCATCTTCACACGCAAAGCCTCCATTAGCTGGCCAGCAGAGGGGATCTGCGGGGTGGGGAAGTTGGGGGGCACAGGGGTGTCAGGGTGACGGCAGAAGGAGGAGTGAAAAGGGGGGCAAAGGAAGGGGGGAAAAAAAACGTGAGTAGCGTTCATCAGTAAAATGCCTGCACCTACATTAATTTTTAATCTCTACAGTGGGAAAAATATGTTCATGTTCTGTTTATTTTAAAAGATGCTTGATGGAGTTGAGTGCAAGATCAACTAGTCCAAGTACACTTCTCAGGACCTTTCCTTGTGCATTCAAAACAGAAAAAGGGCCTGTTCTTCTTGGAAGCATACAAAATTATACACAGATGCGTGTTAGTCACAGGATTTGATGGTAGGTTAGTGCAGTCGTACTTATTAAACTTTACAATAAAGTAGCCTAGTAGGCCTAGGTGTTCATCGAAAATGAGATCGAGATTATATTCCCAAAAGGTATATTCAGCATTTATAATATGAAAGGAAAATACGGTACCTTAAAAACTGCCAGTTTTTATAGATCAAATTAAAATGTATTGTACCAAAAAGCTAAATACAACTGAACTGCACTTGGCCATTAAGTAATTTGCGTACCACTAGAGCGAGCCCTTGTGCCACTAACCACACTTTGAGGTGAGTGATAGACTAAAGCGTCTTCCGCCCCAATTAAATTGAGCATAAAATGAGGACCCCGTCATATTACAACAAGCGGTCTCGATGTCTTCAAGACACCTGATGGCTGAGGTGAGCTTCAAAACCACCTTCAGATCAATCGGCACTATTGTCTGGAGAGTGAGAAGCTCATAAAAATCACACATTCAAAGAGTCTCCCCGTCCCTGGAAACCTGCCTCTACTTCATTAAAAGGTAGCAGGAGATGGCAACACAAGGCCGGGCAGTGTGCACTTGTGTGCCGTGGGAGTCCGATGTAACATCAAACACAGCGCGGGTCCTCGGAGATCCGCCAGTGCCGAAAGGAAGTGCTGAGACATCGACCCCCTGTAGAAGCCGCCTCCTAGCCCCCCACATCCCTAGGGAAGCCTTCGCTCTGGAGGTCCCGCAAAGACACACCCACACAAGGGTGCGCCGTTTCCTCATCAACTAATTGCACTTGGAAGAAACTAACCAGGCACAAACAACACACAGTATAAGCGAGGCGGCCGTGACACGTGAAAGCCTCGGCGGGACTGCAAGGTGAAGAGGAGATTAATACGGCCAATGTGGGAGTCTGGGTAATAAACAATAAGAGCTGATCGACTGTAGATAAAGTCTTACAGTTGCATGTGACTCACTCTGGGTATAATGAGATGCATCAGGGAAACTTCCAAGGTCCACTACCATCCATTCCGGGAAAGGTGAGCTTGGATGCTAGCATTTTACAATGAAAATTAATGCTAACAAATCTATTGCAGAGTTTAATTGCCGCCATCATAAAATATATTTTTTTTATATTTAGAGCTACAACAATTAAATCAAGAACTAATTGATTATTAATTGAAAATCATTTTTAATAATCAATCATTTTGACACTCAAATTGTCCAAATCCTTCTTCCACAAAGGCAGACTGAAATCAATTTCAATTTGAAAAATGTGGGTTTTTGAATAAAGATACGGACATAAAATCTTGGACCACACAATTCCGAACCAGACAAATGTATGACAAGAGGCCCATTTTAAATTTGGAGAAAACACAAGTCTGTCTGCAAACAGAACAAATAATTGATGCCCATTAGAATTCAATGAAAAAATTAGAGTGTAAAATATTTTTTATTGATAAACCCAAAATATTATTAAAAAAAAACAAAACAACCTGATGAAGCTCCAAAATGTGTTAAACTGAGGCTTACCTCTCCAATAACGCCTCACAAAAAATATATTGAAAAAAAAAAAAATCGGCAAACCTGTGGATGACGAATTGCGAGTATACAAGGGTCCTCTATAGAAGAGGAAACATGTTTAAAATTTCCCCAACAAAAAAGAAAAAAAATATTTTCTTTTATTAAGTAAGGGCCTACTCAGAGTGTGGGTGTGGGCCACATGCGGCCTGTGGGCCTTCAGCTGCCCATTACTGACATATGCTGTATATTAGGGGTGTAACGGTACGCTAAATCACATTTCGGTTCAGTTTCTTGGAAACTTCGGTTCGGTATATTTTCGGTACAAAAAAACCCCCAAAAACATATTTTTTTTATTTTTTTAAAAAAAAATGTTTATTTTGAAAAGATGACAATTAAACGGTATATTCTTTAGAAAAAAAAATAATAAAAGTGAACTATTCGAGTGATATTCTAAGACATTACACCAGAATAAAAAATACACAGAAAAAAAAGATCTCTTGATTTAGTAAATTCTTAAGACACTGAAATCTTTAAACACTCAGCAGCAACAGCCTATGACTATGACACATCTAAGTATTCAAGTTAAAGACAAGTTGTCATTACAGTACATATATACACTTTTTGTGATGAAAAAAACACATACAATAACAGTTACAATTACTGCTAACTATATTAAAACTTTTTATAATGAAATATAGTAACTTTAAAGTCGATATGAAATTATTTACACTTTTTATGCAGTAAAATCTTTGAATGTGCAACAGCATATTGTAACAAATTGGGTTATCTGTTTTGTGGTGGGATTTGTGTTGTGCTGAGTTGTGATGTTTCCGAGGTTCATGAATGCATCGTACGGCCAGTGAGAGGAGCTGCGGAGAACGAAGGAGAGTGCTGTTTGTTTTGGGCTCCGCCCTCCTCTCCCGCGTGCAACACTCAATAGCGCCCGTGCGTAATCTCGTGCTAATAAGTGGAGCGAACCGAACGCAAGTGGACCGAACCGAACATGCCATACAGAAATGTATTAATACACCCACATGCACCGTTACACCCCTACTGTATATGTATTTAAATAATATAGTGAAGGTCGACTGGTTAGCACGTCTGCCTCAAAGTTCAGAGGAGGTGGGTTCGATCCCGGCTCCGGCCTCCCTGTGTGGAGTTTGCATGTTCTCCCCGTGCCTGCGTGGGTTTCCTCCCACATTCCAAAAACATGCTTGGTAGGTTAATTGGACACTCTAAATTGCCCCTAGGTGAGTGCGGATGTTTGTTTGTCTCTGTGTGCCCTGCAATTGGCTGGCAACCAGTTCAGGGTGTACCCCGCCTACTGCCCGAAGACTGCTGGGATAGGCTCCAGCACTCCCCGCCGCGACCCTTGTGAGGACAAGCGGTATAGATAATGGATGGATAATATAGTGAAGAGAGAGCGAACTAAGTGGAAGAGATTTGAACCGTGTGTGTATCACTCACCAACGGATGAACTATTCGGCGTCAGAAAACTGCAGTTTGTTTACATTCAAACTCATCTTGTAGTTAATTTAAGTGACACCGTGATTGCGGGATAACATTTCTGCATCCTGCTCAGAAAATGATTAGACCCATTTGTTTCTTCATTTTACTTTTTTCTTTCAAGTGTGACCTGAAGATTACAATGAACACAGCAAAATGTACCTCATTCAGTAATACTTTGCGATCTATCTGACGTGTTGTTATTGTACAATGGCTTTTGTTACAATGATGACCAAGGCGAAACCTAAGCCTTGCAACCAGTGGATGTTCTGCTTTTGGCAGCAGTGTCCACAAGTGCAGAAAATAGCAGTGGCCATGAGGAATGAATGCATTTTCATTCACAGAGGCAGCACTTCATTCACTACACTGTGCCTGTGTCCTGCCTCACTTAACTGAATTATGTTACTTGATTTAGGTTACTTCAAATCAGATTTAGGTTACTTCACACCAGGGGTGGAGCTACTTGGTGGACAACGGTGGTCGCGCTCTTCGGCCACCCCACTGGCCACTCTTACGTCTAGGGGAAGCTTTTGATAAACGTGTGCCGACATTTAGTTCCACCTTACTGCCGTTTGCAAATGGTTAAACTGATACACTTGGATGCTCTGCCAGCATACATTTAGAGTGAGCATCTGAGTGTCAATGCTATTATATTATAATACTATTACACTATTATACAATGCTGCAAAATATTATAGAATGTTTTATAGTGAAATAGTTTCTACATGAAGTGAACATAAATCAAGATCAATCAGTTTATCATATCATCCGCATTCAAGGTTTCATGAAATAAAATGCACGCATAAACCAGTCTTGCCCAAAACACTCATAATACAAGCAGGAACAAATTCAAAAGCAACGTTTGGAATTGTGAAGAATTAAGAGATTGTCGTGCCATTGTGCTTCGTAGTTACAACACAGTGCTGTTTTTATTTCAAAACAAGAAAAAAAAGTGGTGTTTTATAGTGGCTGGAAAAGATTCATTATAATTGTAAGTAAGGGTGCCACTGCTTTAAGAAGGTTTTTGTTAAGAAATATCATGGTTTTAAGGTAGGATTGTGTGTTGGCCTGTGCAACTCTGTGTGTTGTATCCCCTGCTCACTTGATACCCTGCAGTCTGGTTTCAAGGTGTGCAGGGGTCTGCACCTGCTCTCCCGCATCCCCTGGGCCGCTTAAGGCAAAGGTGTTAGCAGCCGGCCGCTAATGTTATGCTACACTTGATTTAACTGGGCTGCCCCCTGTCCCCTTCGGCGGAGAGTGGGAGCCAGCGCAAAGTGTCAAAAAGGGCGCTAAGCAGGCCGACGAGCTTGTTTTTTTTTTTTTTGTGCCAAGAAGGGCTTGTCCCCCTTGGCAACAGGCAAATTGCTACAGCAGCATTAAGCCATGATAACTCACGCCCATTACTATTCAACAGGCCCCGCAGAGCAGACCTTTTGTCTCGCTGTGATTCCATGAACATGTTTTAGAAGTGAACTGACATGGAAAGCCACTGACACTGACAAGACTGCCTCTATGTGTGTGCGTGCGTGTGTGCGTGGGTGTGTGCGTGCATGTGAGTGAGGACAAGGACAGCGGCTCAGCAAGCAAAAGGTGTTTTCATGAGCCAATTAAATGACATTGCTATTCCGTAGCCTGGGGCACACCTCAGGGCGGAGGAGTTTGCGGCACTCCAGTGGCCATTGTCTGCTTGTGGCGTTACGCACGCCAACTTTTTTTCTTTTCTTCCCCCGCTTTCTTCTCCCCCTCCACCGCCAGACAGATCCATCATTTTGACTCTTTTGTCTTCTCCCTCGGAACAGGTTAGCACAATTATTTTCAAGGGCTCAATTTGGGAGACTGTGTCAGCCTTCTGAATATGTAAAACGTGAACGGGGTAGGGGAGGATGGATCTCGCGAGCCGAAAACAGGCAACATGTAATTTACCCGCTATAGGTGAAAATCTGTGATGGAGTTGAAGAAAAATACAATGTTTTACTCATCCCACTCACTTTAAACACATTTAAATAAATCAAAACAAGCTGTAAAGTTGAATAACAGTTGAATATTGAGCTTTAAGGTAATAATGGTTATATAAGAGCAGCTGCTTGCTGATGCAATATGCTGCGCTTAATCCAATTAGTTGACTAATCATTACTCATGGTGAATAGTTGACTCAGTAGTGACTCAGTAAGATTTTTGGGGGGAGTTTTTTGTAGAGGCTGAATCATATACAGTATGCCTATGAGTTTGCGTCCAAATATCCATTGCTTCTAAATTTGCAACTATCAATATTAACCATTATTATCATGATTAGCATGTCAATGGCATTTTCCATTATACATTAGCATTAAGATGGCAGGCAATGGTTGTTTGGTTATTTAAAACCCCTACAAGTATGGTTATTCTCGTTATGTTCACCTTTACAGTAAACCTCAACTGGGAGTGGCATTGCACAGCTTGAAGCCTCTTTAATGATGAATGGTTCCCTATTTGTCAAACTGCTGCTCATCTAAAAGTGTGTTAAATTAAGGTGAGTGCCAAAGTTAGATTTTTGCGAACAACTATTTTTCATGATAGAAGGAGCATGAAGAAACGGTTGTCCCCGGTTTCGGAAGTATGTGCAATGTAGGCCACCATTCAAGGTGAGGCGAATTGAGGGGAAAAAAAAAAAAAACCTCCTGCTGATCTTTGATCTTCTCACTTTTGTTTGAAAATCAAATGTATCAAACAGGGGAATAATAACAACAACAACATGGGTGATAAATAGATTAAAAAAGTCCAAGCACAAAGGCATCACCGTATAAAAATCTTGCATTTGATTATCTCCGATAATGAATATGTCACATTTGCAAAGTGGGGCTCAGGTAAGAGAAGCACTACAGCGCACACAAGCCTATTCTCTCCTTCATAATTACCTTCCCCTGCAGCGGAGCAGATCCCTCCTTTCTCCCCTTTAAGCCACAGGAGACTGATATGAAAGGGAATTGGACACTTGGGGCCACACGTACTGTAATTAAAAACCTCTCCTGTGCTTGATACGTTGTTTGGAAACATCATTTTTGGTGTGCAACGTGCATTTGTTAGGGATCTGACCTAAATACACCCCAGATTAAACACAGGGAAGCACCGGAGCTTTGTTTCAGGTTGCTACACTCATTAGGTGTGAAAATGAGGTGATTCAGGCACCGTTGGGGTTTAAATATAGAAAGGTGATATCCATACAAAGGAGATGCAACCCTTGGGTAGGATTTAGCAATCGAGAACACGCTGGCGACTTTGGCACGGCTCATTGGCCGGGGGTAATGTGCCAAGAAGCGGCGAAGGGATCAACGCAAGGGATTGTACCTGCGGCACGTAATCAAGTAAAAGAGTGGGAATTACCACTAGTCCAAAGAATTGTACCATTTGGACAAATATGCCACTGTAATGCCAGAAATTTCACAAGAGCATCTTGTGGGAGTTCAGCTCACTGTGTTTTGCTTTTTCTTTGGCTTTGTCCAGGGTAAAGTGCACCCTATTTTGTCGGTTCGTCCTTTGTCCACGATCTGGGCACCCTTCCGTTATCGTCCCTTTGTCCTTATTCATAAAAATAATCGTCCTCCGTCCTCATCCGCCCTCGTCCTTTTAAGCACTTTCGTCCTTACATTCCACCAGTTCGTCCCCCAACAAAAAAAAAAGTGCCCATGCATGACGCCGTGATAGAGAGGCTAACGGCAGAGGTTTTATAATTGATAAGCATTATTTAAAGCTCACTATCTTGGTAATTTCCTATTCACATCCACTTACCGGCTGGGAGTATCGTGACTGGATTGAATTGTTTACACCTGTAAGTGTTAACCAAGATAGCATTTAGCTGCCAACACAACCACCGTCGGTCACCCAACTGACTGGCAATGTGTCAACTTCTTTTGACGGAGGACAAGTGCTCCTCCTCTTGTCCGCTTGAAGCAAAGTGAAGTCCCTCCCTCCCGCATTCAAACACGGTGAATATGTCCGAAACAAGCGGCACGTTGTGATACACTATTTCAGACCGAATGTGAAGTAGCGGATTACACACGCAAGACAGGCTGGGTGTGTTTCTGTCAGTCGTCAGTGAAACAGGCGTTTGTCTGTACTTGACACGGTTAGGGACAATTGCAGGGATGGACAAAAAAAACATTTCTGTAATTGTTTAGTCCAACCTTTTTAAAAAAAAACTTCTCAACCTCCGTCCTCAAAATGGGCACCCGTCCGGGACGGAATGCACATCTCTGGTAAAAACTCACCAAAAACTAACACTTCAAAATCTGCGATTCAGTGAGGACGCGCAATCTATTGGGACATATTGCAGAATACAGTCGTACAATATTTCAATTTCCATTGTTTCCAATGGAAAATGTGTAAATCCATGCTACGTATCATTCACTTCATCAACTTGCTCCTGGCGTTTTCACAAGTCTTCTTAAAATGTGCCCTTACGCTGTGCTGCGGCTTCTGATATTTACTAACAACACAAGAGCGTTTAATGACACATAAAAACACACACAGAGATGCTGCATGGGATGATTCTACTTCATTGGAAAGCCACTTTAACAAGCCAAATAACTCCATCTGGGTTCGGGGGGAAAAAAATAAACATCCTCTCTGGAGACTACTCCTTATCTCTGCCACTGTGTTGTGACATATTTACTATAACAAAGCCACAGGCTCCAGTCCCCGCCGCATTCATACAAACACACTTAGAGGCACCCAAAAAGATTTAATTAGTCCAATAATTAAATGAAGCTTAATTAGAGTCACTTTCCTTGGGAGAGGAGAGCTGTTCCTTGTCATTACCGAGCCATAATGAGCCACAGAACACGACGCGCTGCATCAACAGCGATGATAATAACAATAAAAGTTTCTTTTTACTCCAAGGCGCGGCATCTTTGATATGTTCAGCGCAGAGGAATAATGATGTAAGCGGCTGTGGCAACACAAATTAAGTGTATTATTTAGCAGCAGTGAGCGATACTGCCCCCCTCCCCCCCACCACTCCCCCCTCAAAGTTCAATAGGCTTTTAAAATGAAAGGAGTTATGTCAGCCCTGTAGCCAATCCATAAAGGCCTTTGACGTTTTATAGCGAGCCCCCTTCCAGATTGGTCCGGCTTGTCTCTACACGGCCGGCCTAATGTTCACCTGCTTGTTATAGTTCCGAGGCTGATAAGAAGTGATGCTCGTAGGTCTCCCTGGGGTGTGATTGTGGAGTAAATATTAGCGGGCCCTCGGCGTCGCCCGGCGCCAGTAAACCACTGTCCTCTCATAAAGAAATCAACAGACCCAATGACTTTTTAAATGTTAATATACTGTCATGAGGCTCGAGGCCTGTGTGTGTGTGTGCGTGTGTGAAATGAGTCTGAAAAATGATCTGGAGGGACTGTGAATGTGTGCGTGTGTGTGTGTTTGGGTGCACGCGTTTCTCCGTTTCATTATTGGCCAGCAGCAGAAGCCAGTCATTTCCCTGTCTTCATAAAGACTTGGCCCATTAAAATCTACCTCTATTCAATAATTAGGACTCCACAAATAAACCAAAGGCAATTAAATCAATGCTTCCCTGGGCTGGTGCCTGGACCCCGTGGCCCACGTGGACACTCCATCTTCAGCGCTGGCATCATTCATGGTGGGCTGCGGTGGAGCCATACAGCACACCCCCCGGCCTGCTCATGATTATTAGATAGCGCCGTCCCTCGATTCCAGCTGCAGAGTGCCGCTCGTGGTGGCTCTCCACTGACCGGCGTAGGCTTTGATTCCATTAGCCCGCCATCAGAAGTGAGCAATTTGGGATTAGCTTGATGAGTCAATCCTATCAACTTTCCAACGTTAAGTGTCAAACTTGATCGAACATCAACAAGACAGTTTTGTTTATATGTATTCTAGGAAAAGTCGCGGTTCTGAGATTCAGGGTTTCAATCTCAGCTCCGGCAGTCCTGTTTGGAGTTTGCATATTCTCCGCAGGATTGCCTGTTTTTTAAAAAAATGGAAACCCCAGCTTCCTTTCACGATCCAAAAACATGTGCATTAGGCCTGCCACACACCACGTGATGCAACCCAACGATCGCAACTGAAAACGGACCATCGAGAAAACATTACAGTTGGTGACCAAATTGAATTGTAAATAATTGAACTGAATCGAATCGTTCCACTTTAAAATCAAACCGTCCTCGAATCGTATCGCACCCCATGTATTGAGATATGTATAGAATCATCTTTTATTGGAGAGATGCACACCCTCAGTATATACGACCACGCCACATCGGCTGCAGTTTTGTGTGTGAAAGCTCGTGCATTTTGGATTGTCTGTTACATCTGCGGCATTGCAATGGCGTATCCAAATCTCCCATTACTAAACGGGATGAACGCCATATTTCATTTGGTTGAGTGGCCGGGCTACTCCTTTGCCACGAAGACACCATGCCACGTGTGTGTTAGCCGTTTGCGGCTCTTGTTATGTTGACATGACAGCCATGGAAAGGAATGGCCCTCATTGGCGCGTGGACACACACACACACACACACACACACTGGCGCACCGACTGAGTGACTGATGGCTTAGCTATTGACAGGGCCACTGAGATAATAAAGTGCTGTCCCACCGGCAGCTCTATTAGACTCCGTCAGTGACAAGAGGAGGCTGCGCCGACGGACACATCCTCATCTCGTGTCGGTGACAGCCCAGCCAGTTAAGGACACTCGTCTTCTCCTCCTCATCTGTCTATTTCGGTCTTCCTCGGTGTCTTCTTATTTTAAGAAGTGCGGCTCTGCGGTGGGATGATATCACCATTAGGGCAGAGTGCTGGCAGAGTGCTATTAATGTCACGGGCAGGGTGACAGGCGGGGCGAGTCTACTTCACAGATGTTCTGCTCGGTGAGCTTTTCATAAGCAATGACAGGGAGGAGAAGACATGGGGGTGTAGTGTGGGAGCTCCCTCTTTTGTTTTGACTTGGGTTTTACAAGCCAGTCCTTACGACTGCTCGCTCTGCTCGGGCGGGTGCAAAAAAGACAGACAGAGGCCTTAAACAAGGTACATACTGTACATACGTGTACTGTACTATAGATAATCAGGCCAATTTTGAGCACTTTCTCTCCCTTGTGATCAAAGTTAACCTCAGTGATTATCATGTGGTTTTGGTGCATTAATAATGACTTTTTCCTGTCTGATCTACTCTACAATATTTCTGACTGCGAATCCTAATGTGTGTGGTCAACGCCCAGTTCATCCGAGCCACGAACGCCGACCGTCAATATGATGTGAAACGGAAAAATTGCTAAGTGAGCTGGGATCACAGCGACAATCGGGCTGTGATTGAACATTTTCCCTCCCTTATGATCAAAGGCAGTGAAGGCATGATTTTCTGATGGTTTTCTGACCTGAAGTGTTGGGTGCGTTAAGAGTGACTTTCCCCTTCCCAGTCTGTCAAAGTCAGCAAAGACCCGATCTTCTGTCTTCTACAATTACTACTCATTATTCTTGTTCTGCCTCTCCCGGGTCAGTGTTGGTGCTATGTCAGCTATCGTTATGCGTTGTGTTGCGTTGACCATCTTGACTACACCACACACTGTAATAATTCTAATACGGGAGTAATTGCAACCCATCCGAAAGGGGTTTGCCATCTTTCTCTCTCTCACTGGCTCAGATCTGAGTTATCGTAGATGCCATAAGAAAAACTGCTACTGTCTCAATGAAGCTCCTCAACTCACCACAAGAGTACCCTGGCACCTAGATGCCAACAAAGTAACTGTTACTACAGAAAATCTGTGAGTTTTTGAGCAAATAACAGAGCATAGGTTCCCTCTCCAAAAAGCCATACACGCGAATGTGCTATTGCTGAATCGCAAGAGAGCAAGCAAAAAAAAAAAAAGCTCTTCTCCTCGACAAAAACCAAGATGAGTGGAACAAGCCAGATCGAGAAGAAAGTAGAAAACTCTCCAAATAAATAAATAAGAAAAAAAAAAGAACAAGATGGACTTGAAAGAAGATGGAAAAAGTCTGCTGGAGTAAGCGGTGAGGAGGGGGTTGACTGCAAGGGTCCCAGCGGTCCCCATAGGGACCCGAGGGCAAGTCTCAGGCTTGTCATACTCCGCTCCTCTCTTCCTCCTCCTCTCTTCGCCACCCCCCACCCCCTCCATCACCCCTGTTCTGCCCACGGAAAACGTCGATAGCAGGCTGCCGGTGCTGAGGTCTCTAGTGAACACTAGCTCATTCTCCCGGCATCGACAGGCCCGCCAAATCAATATTTAGTTCCCCACTAACAAGCTGCCTCGGGGTCTGAGCCAGAGAGAGAGCGAAAGAGAGAGAGAAATGTGGGACAGGGCAGGATGGCAGAGATAGACAGAGAACAGGGACTGAAAGCTGTCCAGCTAGAAGGGAAAAACATGGATTCAAGTAGCGCGTCAATTGTGTGTGCGTGCGCGTGTGTGTGTGTTAGTGTGGGAGGGGGAGAGGAAGGTGGAAAGGTCAGAGGAAGATCTGGGGAACAAGAGAACAGTGCCTGGTGTGTGTCGTGGTGCGGAGGCGACGCATGAGTGCCTGCGGCAGCCTCTGACAAGAACACAGAAGAGACGCGCACACACACACACGCAGAGCAACACTCAATCACACACATATCACAGCGAGCAGACGTTGACAGCGCTCCAGTAAAGCTCCTGCAGAGCGCTGGCAGATGAGTGGCCGGAGTTTCTTTCATTTGTTTTTTTCAGAGGAAGATATAGCTCTGCCTCTCAGGTCCATGTCCGCACAAGTACACTGGATATTGTTAAATTATTTTGTCTTGTTATTTTGCGAAAAGGTGCTCGTGTCAAATGCATGCCAAAGCAAGAGGTGGCGCTGTAACCCCTCACAGTGAGGCCTAGCGTGGGTTTGCCAGCGGGCCCCTGGGCGAATCAACTATTGCACCCTGGAACGCATGGACCCGCAGCAACCTCTGGGTCCGCAGATCCACAGTGAGACTTTTTGACTCTTCAGGGCCACCACACGTCTTGGCCATGTTCGGCACCGGAGCCAAAACAAGTTGACAGGCCGCATTTGATATTATTCACAAATTCATTCCTTTTCTGTGGAACCTATGTGCAGCTGCTTGCTGAAAAAAACTCACCTATTCAGGTTTTTTAAAGCTCTTTTTGCAACGCCCTAAGATGCCACAAGATGGTGCCAAATCTCTGTCTATTGGAAAAGTAGTACATTGTTGTCAAGGAAGTCTGAGAGACTAAGACAAGATTTGTACATTAGGGAGGACAATTCACAATCGATAAATAAAACAATAAACAAGAGGCTAAAGATACCAGGGTGTGCACTGTGATGTCATACAGGGGAGAAAAGCAAAAAAAAAAGTTGCTTTTTTTTCCAGTCTGTGTAAAAATGCAACTTACACTTTGAGAATGATGATTAATAGCAGTTTGTGAAAATTTCCTATGATCATTTCAATTTTATTATACACTATACAGTTTGTATTGATTGATTGGATTAACAAAATGTCAACTTGATATAATAACACTGGTGCCAATTAACTTTCAACGGTTTAAGGGTACTTTGATGTCGCTGAATCTGAAAATGACATTGTTTGTTGCAAATTGGCTCTAGTTTTTGAGATATTCCATATTTTTGTTGGTGGGAAAATGTGCTAATAATACGGAAGTTATGACATTTGTATTCTCACAATGGTACAACTTTGATGTGGCTGTATCTGTCTTTTCAAGCATCTCCATGTAATATTCTTTACTTTTTTTTAATGCGGTATAGTGAAAGACAGCAATTGTCATCGCAGAGAGCCTTTGCAATAGAAATCATGTGAAGATAAAGCAAAAAGTCCGAAAATTAGGCAATATTAACAGTAAATACACAAAAACAGCTGAAGTCAAAGCGCAAACACTATTTTTTTTAGCAACGATCAAAGTACATTTTTGTAAACTGTCAATACACATGAATTATTAATCAATTAGTTGTCAAAAATATCAATCTCTCAAAAACTAGAGCCAATTGCAAAAAACAGACATCAGTTTTGGACTCGGCAGTCCAAAATGATCCAGAAACGATTCAAATATCTTTGGCACTTGAAACAAATAAAGAGATGCTGACCAGTGTTATCAGCACATAGAGATAACACCAACCTTCTGCTGGAGGATGTGGTTTAGATGGTCCAGCCACTCCTGATCTTTGGGAACCCCTGAAAGGCTCTCTGTCCCCTGAAATATAGAGATGATATGTGTCATTAGTGACAGAAATAGCAGAGACCAAAACCAACCTTGATTTCTCCAGAGAGAACGGGCCACTATTCATCCAAACACTGGCCGGTCCGAGAGTACCCAAGTCCGGACCTTGAGGACACTCCCCGGGGACTCGGCGGACGCCAGTGAATGTTTACATGCTTCCCGTGTAAAACGAACCGACAGAGCGGGAGCCTTGTAGTGACGAATGAACACAGTGAGGAGTGACTGCAGCACATGACTCTGCCTCCTGGCTTTGGACCAGGTGGTACCATTTGAAATGAAGTGACAAGCCTGGTCCTGTCTCAGTGCCACATGGCCAAGCAGAGGAGAAAGCACGCGGCTGTGTGTGGCTGACCAAACACTCACAAATCCTGGAAAGCCTGAGCCGGCGTGTGCATACAAACTTAATGTGTACTGTCTGCTCCAGGTACTGAAAGCTTACATAGTACTCACTGTAAGAGGATGTTAACAGCAACAGAAATTCAGTCGGTTTTACACCTCATTTTGTCCACTTCATGATGTGGTAACCAAGCATGGGCCGACAGTATGATAACCGTGCTCAAGAATATCACAGTGTTAAAATTGCTGTCGATATAATTATAATTACTTGGTTTTTTTTCAATTTTATTTTTATTAAACATTTTCATGGTTCACATGTCCAACAATTTGTTTTACACGATAATCATCCATACCACTGCACATTCAAGTCGTGTGACACAATTGTAACTCACAGTACCTTAATTTTACAGCAATTAATATTTAAATACCCGTATCTGGATTTGGTACATTAAGAAGTGTGTACCATGTTAAGTTAATAATAAAAAAATCTAAATGTTCTGTTTTGTGTCACTGGTGAGCTATTTTGAAAACACACCCGTGGGCGACTTGTGTTGTCCTTGAGGTTAACTAGTACACACTGGCACAATGTTTTTTTATCTATTTATTTTTTTTATAATGGAATAATGCTGATGTTACTTAAACAAAACGGTGTCTCTTTTCTAACTGCTCACTCCTTCACCTTTCTGCTCACCGAGAAGTTGCTTAGACATCCCCTCAAAAAAGAAAAGAAGAGGTAACAGAGATTGGGCTGTTATTGAAACCATGACCTTTGAAAAAGTAAATTTTTTAAAAAATTACATTTGATTAAAATTTAATTATCATTATTACAATAATAATAATAATAATAAGAAGAATACATTGCATTTAAAAACTCATACAAATTCAATCAGTTTTATACATTACGTAGTCTGTGCACTTAATATTTTGATATTGTAACAAGTTCTCCTGCATGTACTGTTTAAACTATGTAGCAACCAATGAAAACATATTTTAGTGCGCCACATTTTTTACATGCATCACCATTGGTCTCCCAAAAGGTCCGTTAAACAGTGGTTGAATGCAACGTGAAGGTCTTAATTTTATTTTGTTCACATAAAACACCCGCTACATAGCAGCGTGGAGGCCTTGTGGTTAGAACGTCTGCCACATAGTTCTGAGGTCGGGGGTTCAAATCTCGACTTTGCTGTGTCGAGCTTGCATGTTACTTACAATTGAGTGTACATTTCGGCTACTAAAGCAGTTGAGTAACAAGCATTTGTGGTGTGTTTTCTTGAAATACAATAGTTTGCTACAAAACAGTTTGGAGAATTCTGGTAATATGACACGGTTGCTCTCAGCAGGAACTCACTTTCAATGTGTGGTGTTGCAGATGCGGAAGGAACTGTGTAACACACTACGTATTAACAAGGCTCCCTATCATCCTCACACACACACACAGGGTTTAACACTTACAGTAGATTAAGTGCGTGTTTATCCCTTGGCCTTTTATCAGCTTCCTGGAGGCACAGGTGCGATGCTTTGCGATAACACCGCGGATCGAGCTAATTTCAGTGTGTGCCTAATTAGTGGCTGCTGCTTATCGTAACTGAGAGGAGGGGGAGTGTGAGAAGGTGGTCTTCAAACATAAAACGTGTCAGAGGTGATCTACATCCAGAACAATGCACTCATCCTCCACTCGACAGGCGATTAAAAAGGCCTGGAGCCGCTTGACCCTCGCTCAACTTTTGCTGCATACGATGAAATGGACACATGCGCATGAGCAGCATGAGCAGCATGATACATGAGTGGGAGGTGAGGGCACACGTGCTCTATAGGTGCGTTTCTATTGATCTTATGAGTCTTGTACGGGCGTTTCAATCTAACAGGCCAGCTTAGATGTTTGATTTTTATTAGCCATGAAGACCAATTAATATCACAGAAACTTTCTAAGAGTTTATTGAGTAAAACGGCTCCAGGAAAAGATCAATGTGGCAGAAATAGCTGCTCGGCCAACTTAGACTTATTAATAGAGTAAACAAGTTGCATTTGGAGAAGAGGCTGGACATTACAAGAAGGCAACACGCATCTGCACCTTTCTCAGAGAGCACAAGTAAAAAGTTCCCACAAATAATCTGCCAAGTAGAGGATAGCAGCAGAATTGACTGCACCCAAACACTGGGGAGGGACCTACTAATACACAGAGCTGGGCATACCGCCTATGTGACGGACCGGTCCACCTATCTGCCTATGACGGATGCCTATTTTGTAGGCGATAAACGATAGACGGGAAAATTAAAAATAGTCGGACTAAGCATAGTCGGAAGCCCATTTTTCCCGTCTATGCAATCGTCTATTATTCGACCACATCGCGGTCGAGACTAGAGCAGCTGTCAAGAAACGAGTACTGAGGAGATAAGAGGGATTTGGACCCGAGGAGCTTTCAGCGGTAATGAGTGGGACATTTTGTTCCCCTTACATCTCCTGGGTGGAGCTGAGCTGCAAGGGAATGAAATTGGTTTCAAGTGTGAGTAAGTGCAAGGCGAGCACACTCATCTCCTGATACAAGGACGACGTCTCATGAGACTTGAGGTTGATTGCAACATGGATTTGCTAATTGATGACACTGTTGGGTAAGATCTATGGCGGTCAGAAGAGCTGAGCTGCTTGGGAAAGAGTGAAACTTTGACAGCGATGAGGAAGAATTGAAAAGAGGGATATTTGATTTGTGCTTTCTATTAAAACATGTACAGTGTTATGCCCAACATCTATCCGAGTCGGCAAGACCCCAACGTATCTTTGCTCTCGGTTCACCATGCATACCACCACCTGCTCTCTCTGTTCCTGCAATTTTATCAACCTGTACGGGTCCAAAGTGTTCGCTACTTTTGCATGATAGTCTTTTCAAACAACTTCATTACAATATCAATATAAATTTGGGTTTCCTGCGGCCTGTGAGAGCATTTCAGCCATTACTAGAATTGTTTACACTAACAATAAGTAAAAAATAAAAACAAGAGTAGCCCTGAAGGAAAAAAAGGATTAACTGTTGGATGAAGTTAATTACTTTAAATGAACTGTGGTAGACACATTTCTGACCTGGCTGCTCATTGCAACATGGTTAGAAGGTCAACAACAATGATGATCGTAAAAGAAGATATGTATAATCACGTGAAGAGACTCACCTTCAAGGTATCAGCAGCAATGACTTTTCCAAGTCCATGATGAATGTTATTTGTGATTATATTTAAATATTACTAGTGGTTCAAGGGGAAAAAAAATCGAGTCAAAAAGGTTCTTACAATGATATGACACTCATTCACTCATACCAAAAGGGTTCTCATTACAACACTTCACTAAATGGTCCCTTTCTGAAAGGTGGTCAATACCTTTTTTATAAACATTTGAAAATAAAATGTTACGAGCGGCCAGCACATCTGCCTCACAGCTCTGACGTTCAGGGTTCGACTCTCGGCTGTAGCTTTGTGTATCTCTCACACAAAGTCAGCTTGGATAGGCTCCAGCTCATCTGTGACCCTAATAAGGACAAGCGCAACAGAAAATAGATGGATGGTCTTCATAAAAGTTTGCTTTGTGTTCAGCCTTGCCCACGTCTGCTTATCCATCAATAACATGAGGTTGACCAGGAGCAAAGAACCGCAGCGAGGCTAAGCAACAGAAATGAACTCAGAACTTATTTCTACACCGACGCCAATCGACTGTTTGGACTCCCAGAGGATAGGCTGAGGTTACTGCGTTCATTTAGTCTCCGTCGACAAAGACGATGCCCAAAAGCAACAAGTTGAACGCTCCATCTTTGCTAAGCCAAAGCTTACGGAAACTTGTTTAAAAATGTTACAGTGCGATCAGTTATCGGTATGCTCTGCGCGGTGGGCATCATTTAAGACTTGTGACTCGGGCCGTCTGTTTTTGTCCTGATTTTCCCATTCCTGAACACAGACGACAAACAATAGTCTTATAAATCATAAAATAGTCTGGATTTTGTTCTATTATATTATCCTATGTGATTATCCTGTGGTCTGACATGTGCTAAGAATGTTTTTTTTTTCCCCAAAAACACATGTAGAGAGATAATATAACAATATTCACAGGTATGATATTGTTTATCCTCTATAAAAAATGTCTAATATTTTAGCATCTTACCGAGTCAGTTGGAGTAGTTGTAAAAGAAGAAGTTTATCCCTCTTTGTTTGTATCTGCATCAATGGCTACATTTACATGGACACATTTATTCAGATTAAAAGCCCGATCGGAACAGAAACGCTTCATGTACACACCCCATTCGGAATATTCTAACCCGATCAAGCGCATTCCGATCAAGATTTTATTTTGAACAAGACAGGTGAATCCGTTCATAATTTGAACCTGAACTCTGATCGGATTAAGAAATGTTGTCCATGTAAACGTTGCCCATCTATAAGGTTTTATACAGTTTAGAGTTTTGCAGATTTGTAAAAACGCAAAGAAACTAATTAAATATTAGCGATCATTTGCTTCATGTCACTGTCAGCACCAAATGCACTTTTTTTGGTTTAGAAAGAGGCGATAAAGGGTGATTCTGTTGCTGAAGGATACAGGGCCACTGGTCACCCCAAAGCCCTGAAAACTAATTTTTGCGTTATCATTTAAAAGTTTTTTTTAACCACATAAAAACAGGCTCCACATAACTACCACTGTTTTGAATCAATGTACTTCCTCCACTGCTTTTAGCACAGGTGGAATTCTACTTAATAATATGTGACCCTTGTATCCTTCAATTGTTATGTATGCAGCCCATGGAAGAAAAAGTTTGGACGCGCCTGATCTACACCCTCGTGTTAAACGAACGCCCCGTCATCCCTCAGCCTCACCTGCTCTGAGTCCATGATGTCGGCCAGATCGTTCTCGGACATATTGAGGATGGAGGCGGCGATGGACTTGGCTTTGATCATGGATTTAGCTGATGGGCCGCCCTTCGCCGCAACAGCGCTGGCCCGCCTCAACCTCCTCCTCTTCATCAGCTGCTGCTTGACCTCGTGCACGTCTAACAGCATTTCACTGGCCAGGGCCTGCAGGGGGGAGGAGGAATACAAGTGAGAAGAACATGACGAAATGGAGACGGAGAAGTGTGAGGGACGGCCGTGCCCCGGCAGATGAATAAATGAAATTGATCAAGCATGCGCCAGAGCGGCTTAGTACATTATGGAGGAATATTGAGTTTGACACACTCAGATTCTCTCCGGTTTTTGCCGCGCGCTCCCTTGAAGGAATGCGGTCCTGAGGGTGTGTTGCCCCGTCGATTGAAAAGCTGCGGGAACGAGGCTTTGATATGGAATGCACCTCGAGTTTGGGCTAAAATCTCCACAGACCGGGAATCATTCATCAGAGGCAGAACAGGCAGAGGGGGGCTTGTGAAAGATACAGCCATTCATTTATTTATTTGCTTTCTGAAGGTCTCGCGGCACAACAGGGCAGCATAACACGGTTAATAATTAAGCTTGCGAGGGGCCGCTTGAAAATGGTGCCCGGGTGGATGGCAAAGCGAGGCGAGCAAAGGCCCGGGATGGCGCGGCTGCCGGGGCGCTAAATGGGAGCGTGTACGCTAAATACGGAGAGACAATTAAATGTTAAAACTGCCACTGTACACGAGCAAGTCAATAAAGCAAACTCCCCTTTGCTTCATTTTCAGCTTATTGATCGAGGCAATAATCTTCCGTATCATTCCCTTGCAAGCCTGCCGAAAAGCTGACCTTGGAATAGATGGTCAGACAAGGGGAACTAGGGATGGCTCCGGCTCTCGTTGCGCGCAAACAAATAAACAAAAAGAACTGTACAACTTGCTCTCGGAGCAAGGGACGGGGGGTGGGGGGGAAAAAAAGTACAAGTGCAAAGCTTGATGAAGATTTTTCAAACGTGGCAACATCTATTGCTCTCGTAGTTGTACACTGGTGGCGTTAATAAAGCTGCGGTCAAGTTAGGTTTTGTTTGTTAGCAGGAATAAATACATAAGGACAACAACAGCAATCACAGTTGGGATGTGATGGAATTTAAATGTTATAAACAAATAGCAGACTGACTGAAATGGTGGAAAACACTGCCATAAAAAAAGAATAAGTACTTTGTGCTCTATTATGTTACAATTTTGCATTAGTTTACCTTCACTTAGCTACCATGAAAGATGAAAGGTAAAACAGCGTAGGGCTTGGGCATCCAAAGTATGCCCCGGGGACCATTTAAGACAAGATTTTTATTGACCCAGAATCAACCCTGGCCTGCATCACTAGGTTGCAAGAAAATGAGTAAAGAACACTGTTTTTTCCAGATTAAAAATGTAAAGTCGAATGTTGGAAGAGTTTAAAAATATATATGTAATTTAGAAAAAGTTCAATGAAAACTTGTCACATTTTAAAAATTTCATTTAAAGTTGTTTTTCAGCATGTTTCAAAAACAAACGTGAAGAGATAATTTCAGATATATTATACATAAATCTTTTGTTTTAATAGGTTAGGCTTACACTAACAGGCAATTGGGACATGAATTAATACAAAAAACAAAAGTGTATTTATGTACTTGAATTGATAACTGATTAAACACTTGGACTAGCAGTCTTTTAAGCATTTAAGCACTGTGACAACTTCACAAACTCCTACCAAGTGTAGCATAAGCATAAATCGGTAAATCAGACTTTAACAATAATGCAAAAAAAAAACAAACCCTGTGGCTTTAATCACTTCAACTTTTCACGTTTCATGAAAGAAAAACATGCAAACATGAGGACTGCACTTCTTAAGCACTGATGAATGCATCTAGACAATATATAAATGAATACATAAAACATACATGAATCCTTTTTCCCTAATTGCTGCCTTTGTGATTTGAAAATTTGATTTGAATTCGATTCAGCCCTACGTGACAGTTATTACTGCGAAATGCAAAGAAATAGCCTGTACAATTAATAAATGGTTCACAATGGCGACAGTTTCCCTCAAGTACAGATTGATCTGATTCCTCAAACAAAAGGTCAATCAGCATCCCAGAACAGATTGTGCTCGGCCTTCCGTAGCAAGCACAATATGACTAACTCATAACCGTTGTCGTTTTGATCTGATAAACGACTGCTGCTCGAGCTAGATTTGATGATAAAAGCGCACGTTTACCCTTAAGGAAAACATAGCTCATTACCTAACAGCCACAGATCCTGTTCTTTTATTTACGGCCTAATAGATATTCACTGTCACTAGTCGAGGGTTACATTTAATTGACCTAAACCCTGCATGTGGAATAATCCGGAAAGGAGATTAGGAAGGGAATTCATCAGCCATTCTGAGCTGCGGGAGGAACGACAGAACACACAAACGCACACAGTAGGTGTTGTATGTGTGCGTAGTGCGTACTTGAGTCTACGTGTTTGTTGAGAACTCTTAACCGGGCTAGCAGCACAATTGCTATAGCCAGAGGGCCAATTTAGACAAGGCGAGGATTAAGGCATAGCAATGGGGATCAAATGAGCAGCTAAAAAGACATCTTCAATAATAACTAGCTCCTTCTGAACCTTTTCACACACACACTCACACGCGAGGACACAAAGGGCCGTTCATGAGCAAACGAAGCAATGCAAAGAAGAAAGTGATATATGTTCATTAGGTTTGAAAAAGTGCATCCTGGGAAGAACATTACCACGGAAAAATAAAGAGTTTTGACAAATTGTATTCACTTAAAGCCAATTGTACTTGTACTCTATAGACAAACCTGTGAAACTTATTGTGCACTTGGCCACTGCATACAGGCGACTTTTTAGCAGTTTTGACAGCCTGAGGCGTGTGCAGGGGCCAAAAGGGTCTGCTGGCCCATAATAATAATAAAAAAAAAACTACATAGACATTCAGCAACAACAGGCTCACAAAGACACCGAGACAACACATATACACACACACACACACACGCATGCATGCACGCACACACACACACAACCCCTCCAGTTGTGATCAATACACGACAAGAGTAAATCTCCTCCGGACGTTAGGCAGCCCAATCAAAGGGCTGGCTGTTCTTATAGGGGATCACAGGAGCCAGGGGCAGACAAACAATGATGCGAATCCTCAACACAACAACAACAACACGACGGCCCCACCCCGCCTCAGGTTATGGGAAAATGGAGGCATTGACTGTATATCAATACATCTTTGCTTGCGTGAATTAAAATAATGCATCTTTTGTGTATAGGAGATATGCACAATAGATCTCATGCATGCATGCTCTTAGCACATGGCCAGCTTGTGGAAAGTTACCAATAACTGAAAATAAATAAATAAATAAAATCAATGGGCATTTGTGCAGACAACCCCACAGAACCACTAAACTACTCCCATAATAATCATTGAATTCATTTTTTTTCCCCCCACTCCACGTTGGGGTACTCTCATGGAACTCCATTTAGATGGATGGTCATACAGCTTCCGACACCATTTTTTATTATTATTTCTTTTAAATCAGATCTCTGGGGAGCATTAAGCTCGAATCAGCCTCACAGCTAATCATAACAATTGTGGCACCATTATTCATAAAGAGACACTTTAAACCTACTTCACAACTAACCATATCACTTCTGTCAACTTTTTCATCCACAGTCGGTCGGTAGGCTTATCATTTTTTATATATTTGTACCTTCTATTTATTTCTTATATAGTGTCTTGCTAAGTTGAGCGCTTAAGAAGTGCAGTTCACGTTTCCATCATTGTTTAATGAAAAGTTGAAGTGATAAAGCCACAGATTTCTTTGCATTATTGTTGTAATCTGACTCTTTCATATGAATTCATGGTTCATTTGCTTCATTTTAGCAGAAGCCTAACCTATAAAGACCAACATTTTTTTGTATAATAAATCTGATGTCGTTTTATTCTAATACAGATTCAAATTTATTAGTCGTTTTTGTTAACTCATTCACCTTCTATCCCAGGAATTTATATTTTTTCCCCCAAATTTTCAAACGTTAGGGTAAAAGAGGGTCTTAAAATGTCTGTCACTGAATGAGATTTTGATAAAAATAATCACGTGATAAATCGCAATATTGATTAATGATTTTTCAAAATCGTTCAGCCCTATTAACTACCCCACTTCTGTCACCATTAATCTTAACCCACACTGACCACAACACCGAGCGCGCCAGATTCTTTGATTTGGATCCTTACAACCCTGGAAAGTCTCACAGTTCATTCACCATCCCGCACAATCTGGATTTGAATCATAGTCTACTGGGTGAAAGAGACAGTGTACACTGATCAACAGCACCAAGGGGTCAAGCTCCATGGTGTGGGTCCTTTCAGTTTGGGACATTACAGATTCATGCTTAATCAGATCCCCCTGACACAGTTTTGGGAAATCTGAGGAGAGTGTCCTCAACCAACAATTGAACATGGGTCTACTGAGGTTAAAAAAAAAAAACACATTTACTGACTACAATACAGTAGTACAGGCTTGAGTTTTTAACTTATTGCTTTAAAGCAGAAGTCAACCCAAAAATGTTCTTTACAATAATATGTTCTACGCAGCCTCACTAGTCTAAACACGACATTCTGATTCTGAAGTAGTAAAATCCACTCGTTTTTGTTCATCTCAGGGCGGCCATTTTGTCACTTGATGTCAACGGAAAATGACATCACAACTGCTCAGGTAACAACCAATCATGGCTCAGCTTCAGAAAACAGGTAAGCCCTGATTGGTTACCTGTGCCCTGAGCAACTGCGATGTCATTTTCTGTCGACAGAAAGTGGCAAAATGGCCGCCCCCTCAGATGGCTAAAAACAGGTGGAGGCGCACAGAACATATTATTGCAAAGAAGATTTTGGGCTTGACTTCCCCTTTAACTTAACCTTTCCACTAACCACAGCACTCTTTGGCATGGTAGCCAGATTGTAAATGCTATGTTTTATAATAAATTGAGATTTTTTTTTTCTTTTATCTGAAAACATTTGAGAAATACTGACTTACAGTAATGAAATGAAATGTGCTTATTGGTGGAACGGGACATAAATAAAAGGGGGAATCTAGTGAAAGTAATGTATGCACTTGGGAAAGAAGGGAGGAGATAAAACATGCCCTTATCCACCGAAATTCCGAAGGGCCATGGCAAACCGCCACCAAACTCTGCACATGATTTATGTATGTGCAGAAATAGACTCTGCTATCTCTTCCTGGCCTCTTTCTTCTTTGACAGACAGGTGTCAGCAGAGCAGAGCTGCAGGACACTATCGCTTTCTCTTCTATTTGCCAGATACATAAACACACCACCGCATGATGGATCACATCTCCACAAAAACAACCATGCCAATTCCCTCTAACTACTCATTTATCTACCGGTGATGGCCTTTATCTCTTTATACCCATGAAAAACAGGCATAATGACATCAATCTTCCATTTTTTTTTTCTTGTCTATATAAAGAATTTGCTGGCCCAGGACGGTGATTTAAGACGAGTTAGATGATTCAATGCTGCACCCCGTCGGCTTTTGATCAAGCGGAGCCTTTAAGCGGAGCACCTTGATGAAAGAGCGAAGCTGCTCCAGCTGGGAGGAGGCCTGGCCGAGCTGCCTCTGAAGCCCGTCCAACGCTTGGGAGCGCTGCTGGGTCAGCCGCGCCGTTTGCTCAGTGGCGCTCTGCTCCAGAGCGGCCAAGGCCTGTTCGCTGGCTCCCACGCGAGCCTGGAGGGCTTGAATGCGATGCTCCTGCACACAAACACACCGTGCGCAGAGATGGTCAGCAATGTAAAAAAAAAAAAAAAAAAGGTCTGTCTGCGCAAGAAACCAGAGCAGAGGAGATCAATCAGATGCACAGTGGCAAGAATTTTTTTTTTTTTAAATCCTTTGGAATTACCTGGATTTCTGCATACATTAGTGAGAACATTTGATCTGATCTTCATCACAGTCATAATAACAACGTCAACATCACAGGAAAAATATCTGAACATTGTTATTTACTTTTCTCCTTCAAATTGTTGTGCTGTTACATCATCCATTCTCTGTTGAGCTTCAATAGGGAGACAGACGTTCTTCTGCAAAATGTCTTGATAAAATGAACAGATTTTTCCATTGATGACAACAATCTGTCCAGGCCCTGAATTAGTAAAACATGATAATCCACCAGGCTTTACTGTTGGGATGGAATTTTGATTGTGCCTCTTTCTTTTCCTCCACACATAGCATTGTTTGTTCCTTCCAAACAACTCGACACTGGTTTCATCTGCCCACACAATAGTTGGCCAGTAGCCCCGTGGAACATTCAGGCGCTCTTTGAAAACTTTCGATTTAAAGGCCCTGATAGACCAAACCGACGTCGGAGGTCGTGAAGCGTCGTGGCGTTTGAATGCGCCGTCCGTTTGCTGTAGTGGCCACCGTCGCAGTGTCGTAACATGTCTGTAAGCGTCTTGGGGGCGTTTACGTATGTTGAATCGGCGTCGCCAGTCGTGACATTTGGTCACTCTGATTGGCTGTTAGCTAGCAAATCAGCGCTCGCAGCACCAACGGGAAGTGACAAATGCGGAAAAACAGTGAGCGCGCCTCCACTGCCTTAATCTTCTTCCAAGTACAAGAGCGAGGGTTGACAATGTAAGTATTTCACAATACAGTGTCGAGAACGTGTTGGTTTACACGTGGGAGTTCATCGTAAGCGAAGAATATAGCTGAATGCATTGTTTACGTTTTTATAATCCGCCCCCGGCCAACAGCTTTCCGGTTGGATTTTTCTAACCATGAGAAATGGTGACTACCGCCGCCGATGGTATGGAAGGGTATTACGTCTCACACATGCACAGAAAGTACTTTAATGGTCAGCGTCGCTGTCTGTCGTTGCGTCTTTGTGGTCTATCTAGGGCTTAAGAGAAATTATTTTTGGGGACACAAGTGACTTTCTTTTAATAACATCTATGCTTGTTTCATGTTTTATGAATCAGTTATCTGTCAACGGAGATGTTCGCATGTTCCAGAGACTTCTGTTAGAGTCTTTAGCCGACACTTTCGGATCCTCGTGCTGGAGCCGCCGCGCAATACAGTGTCAGCGTGATGAAGTTGTTGTTTTTTAGCGCCCTTAATTGGCAATTGAACGTTATTTCAGAACGTTGTCATATTGTGAAGTCGGTAGCAACAGTTTGTGATGACAAACGGCCCCAAGACAAGTCACCTGAATTACTAGAGGATTCGTTTCAGTGACGTACTAAACTACGACGTATTCATTCATTAACCTACACTAAAACAGTGGTGAATGTCGTAATTACAGTACATACCTGTAGTAAAAAACCTTCAAAGTAATAGGCGTATTTAAAAAAATCAAATTAAAAACAGTAATAACAGCAGTAACCGAGGACCTGAGAAATGTATTCTTGCAACGCAGCACAATCCAGTTTTCCTTTTGGAACTTCAAAAAGCCGTATGTCGGGAAAGTTAGAAACCGGGGACCCGATTACCACTGCGAACAAATCGTAATTAATTGCATGATTATACTGTCAAACCTTTTTTTCCAGGTCATCCTTCAGTTTGGTGCAGGAAGCCTCATGCTGGGTTTTCTCCGTGGTTGCAACGCTCAGTCGCCTCTTGAGAGATTCAACGAAGGCCTTTCTGTTGGAAGCTTCCTCTGATAAACACTTGACCTGTGAGTGCAAAAGGGTGACACATTTTTTATATATTTATTTTTAAGCAAGTACAACCAATAATGCAGTAAATAAGAACCATGCTGCACATACACAACAACATGGCTTTTGAATGGCTTTTGTGCTCAATCTACATTTGAGGCACTGCTGTTCACTGTTTACTTTAATGAAATTAGCGTGCAAATGACACCACGCCACTACACGTCTCGAACCGGTGGGTTGTAATCTGATATTCTCTTAGACAAACATCGGATGACTCATGCGAGCAGTATTGCGTCCGCTGGAACGTACATATCAGTCAGGTAAATTACATCATCATTGCTGTCTATGGCGTAGATCAGCTGTGTGTTCACGATGCAACCATCTGCACTTTCCATCCAGGAATAGGAGGAATTTACCATTTTAAGACATCATGTAATCATGTTTTGAGATTTATGCATGTAACTGTAACCATCATTATTAGCTGCGAAGGTCGGGACATTTTGGAGCTTTACATGGGACAAAATCAATGTTCCTCCACAAAACTCCATGTTGTGATTTTAATATTTTGTTTGTACCCATTTTGCTTTCAGGAAAAAGTGAGATTACTTAAAACAAGTGTTAGTTTGTTTCCCCCCTTTCAACTAGCTGCCATCAATGTCATCAATACACGAGCAGCTAATCACACTTTGGCTTGTGTCAGGTCGGCTGGCCATGTTGCCGTCGCACTCCAGGGCCATAGGTAGACATTTGGGGGCATAAGGCAAACTCCAGTGGGAGTTGCTTTGTATGAAGGAAAAAAAAAAAAAATCAAATTTATTGATTAATCGAAAAAATAATCGACATATTGATTATCAAATTAATCAATTGTTTCCCTAATTACGATTACAGAGTAATGATTATGTTGGGCAATTAAACAGTTTGTATAATCATTTTGATCCTATTACATAATATACTGTAGGCATGTTCCTGACAATTTTAACAATATGAAAATTTGGACAAATTGTTGTGGATGTGAATTTCCATAGGTTGGCAGCTTTTCTATTTTGCCTAGCGGCTGACAACAAAAAGTGTGAAAAGGCCTTTAAAGTCACTAGAGGCATTTTATCTTATTTTTTTTACACTCGAAGGAAGGAACATGGGATAACTTAGCTAGTGGTAGCTTTGCGTAAGGGCCAATCATTTGCAGTCTGGGCACTGCGGGGTGAAAATCTGCTCTAGAGCGAGTCTAAGAGTCTTCATGCAAACTTAAGATCAGTGAGCCTGATGCACTAACCACTTCCTCACCGTGCTGCCCAGCAACCAATATAACTTATCTCACAGGCAGATTTTGTCAAAGAAAAGCAAAAGCTTTTATTATCACTGTGTGCGATTTTATTTTACTTTTGTGATGCATTTCAAGCACCTTTTTCTCCAGCTCCTCCACCTGCCCACGGTAACTTTTCTCCATCTCCTGCAAAAACTTGAGCCTTGTCTTTAGGTCCTCCACCAGCTGCCTCTTCATGGTCACATCTCGCTCGGCGTGCCTCGCTCTGCACACATATTACCATTGGGACAGTAAATGACAAGTTCATACCTTTGACTACCAATGTGACAAGATTTCAAAAAAGAAAATCTGTCTGTCAAAAGGTAATATCATCATCATAATGTCAGAAATTGTGAAATTTGGACCGGAGAAATTGAGATTTTTTTGTGCTGGGAAAAAAAATGGCCTCACTAATTCCCAACGTTCTCCTCGAGCCTTTTGTTTCGACTTGATTTCGGGGAGCCCCCTTCTCTGATTGGCTGACAGTTAAAAATATCTACCAATTGCTCATGCAGGTCAAGATACCAAAACGTCAACGGGTACAAAATTTGAGATCTATCAAACACAGACACTTGCCCTGAAAACTCAACTTAACAAGTGCATATGAAGATTATCGATCAATGTGGGCAGCAAAATGTATCATATGTATGCATGTATTTCAACGGTCATTTGCTTTTGCACAAGTTTATTTGTTATAGCGGATTTGGAGGCATCTGAAGTGGTCATTCCATGTTGCTTTTGTTTTTTTTTTAAATTTCACACAGATGGCGGCCACCTGTCATGTTGCTACTTAGCCTTCTAAGGCTGATCCACTGCGTGCATTTTGCTCTCCATAATATGGAAAAGAAATGTCAAAATTACAAATTTGACTGTAGTGATACGCAAGATGTTTTAGAATTAATTGCTGATGAATTGTCATCTGATTTTGGGTATCATTAAAACTGTCACATTTGTGCCTGTTGCACAATCTATTTACAGCTTGAGACTTCTCAGCCCTTGGCAAGTTGGGGTTTAGGAGCAGCTGTGCCTGAAGAGCTGTGCTATGATGTGCTGAATGCCCTGAAAACAGTCAAAAAGAGAAGTTTCAAACAAAAGGTTGCTTTCTTTGAACCCATCGAGATTTAAGAATACAGTATGTCGTCTACCACACCTAAAAGCAAATAGCTGAGCATGCACTATTTCCTTAAAGCCAATGTGCTCACATTGAACAGACACACATTTACTACAACATAGCAGAATTCACATAAGCTCAAGTTGTTTTAGATGACTTTTTACTACTACCAAAAAGCCAATGTGTTGGAGCACACTCACACACACAAGCAAGCACACGCGCAATGCTAATGCAACGCTGGCAGGCAGCGAGTCCCCAAGTAGTGCAGCAGGCATGACAGTTCATTATGGCTAAATACTAAATACGCACGTACGGAGAGGTGCTGAATTGAAGATGCATCCCAACAGGCGCACATTAAATCAACTGTGGAGGAACAGGAAGTGTGACTGCGAGCTACCCTTCCATCCTCTAGTTGACAAACAGCATTTTGAATCAGCAGTGACACTGCTTGGCTGACACTAATCAGTGAATGTAAATGTTTAAATTATGACTCGAAGTGCACCAGTCACATACAAGAATGCATCAGCGGGAGGTACGGATGACAGAAAATATTTGTATGCTGACAATAATCCCCTTCAGACGCGTGTGGCCCGTTCTGCACCAGCTGTTTCATTCAGACAAAATGCATCTGATGTCACTTTCCATTTCAATTACCGGCCTTTTGTGACATGCTTGATTTTTCAGCAAAATGGCACATAAAGGTTAGCTATACATACATCATTTCCGTATTTTCATGTTACAGTTAAAAAATATATATATATTTTTTTACTTATTTCAGTAATTCTTTTGTGTACAACTAGAGCGTGCCCGTGTACCACTAGTGGTACTCGAACCACACTTTCAGAATCACGGTCATACTGTCGGTGACGTGGCATTGCAGAATGGACGATACGTTGCAATAATTTTGGGGGGCATTTCAGAAATGCTTATAAGAGCAAAAACCTTTCATCTAAACACTCCAAATAAGACATATTGCACTGATCTGAATTAGAATAGTCGGGCCTTGCGGAGGTCTTCTGCCCAGTGGCATTCTATTTGAAATGGGCTCACCTCATCAGCACGCGTTCAAGTTTTGAAGCTATTTACTATGGCTGTTTAATAGTTTGGGGGACTGGAACAAACAGAATGCGGATGCAGCTTTCGGGATAGAGCGACTGGTAACCTCCCCTTACACTGGCCGTGACTTGTGTTTTTCAACTAAACACAGGATGCGACGCTTGAGCAAATGCTTTCGTGTAAGTAAATGTCCCCGTCTCCCTGGGTGGATGAATGCCTGAGGGCACACCGACTGAATAAATGTGAGCTTGCTTGTCCTATTGGAGTGGCATTAAATTAAATAAGAGTGGAGTCTGGCCTGAGGACTTTGGGGGGAGAAGAGGAGGAAGTGCGGTGCTCACCGGTTTCCCCTATGGATTTGGCCATTAATGAGAAAACCCATATTGAACCTTTCAGATGACTGTCTGGTGTTGACTTAAAGATGAAGAGCGGCAATAAGGGCCCTGGTAGGCTCCCTCTGCCCCGACGCTAATGGCAATTAGATGGACAACATTTATTTTAGATGTTCCCTTCTTGCGCAGCCCAAAAAGAATAGAGGATGAAAAAGAATGAGGGATACATACACTGCCTCGTCTCCAGTGTGTGATCTGTATTTATGAGTGTTAGCAGACGGCAGAGCGGGAAAACTACGGCTCTGATCACTCGCCGCGTTTGTTCCCTTTGTTCTCGCGCTTGTTGCGGCAATATTGTTCATCAGAAATGCGCGCATTGTAATGATAACAGCGGCGAGCGCGCACGTGCTTTGCCAGCCGTGTTAAGAACGGTGCGGACACTTGATGTGGCTGATAGACAACAGGGCGAAAAGATGAAAGCCGCACCTTCATAAATAAAGCAGCGCCACAGTGCCGGATATTGACTGAGGACATGCCGGTGTACTTTGAAATCCTTTTTTTTTTTTTGTGCTCCTCTCTTCTTTAAGTCGAAGCAGCACAGGTCCCCGTGTGTGCGCTGAGATGTATATTTCAGAGGTGTCTAGACATGGTCTTTCATTCCAAGAAGAGGCGTCCCTACATAGAGGCGAACGAAGCGCTGGGCACTTTGGGTTTCTGGCGTGTGTGTCTTAGGCTGTCGCGGAAACTGAGCGCAGGGGATGTTTCGCTCTGTCTGCCCTGTGATCCGCCCGGCGCTTTGGTCACATACAAACAACGCACCCACTGTGATTGTACACATGCCCCGGATGCATTATTGAGAGGTGGCGGGCACACGACTCAGCATGCTTGACAAAGAGGAAGGAAGCGGCAGAGAGGAAGGAATGCCCTTTGTAGCGCCCGTAGAGATGAAACCTGAGAGCATTGTGATGCTGTAGGGGAAGCTTGGTCGTACGGTTTCAAATTTGACAGACATTTGGTGAAGAAATTTAGCAGGACTGCCGCACAGATCTGAGGTTCGCGGTTCAAATTTTGGCTATGTAGTTCGCATGTGCTCAGAGTGCTCACGTGAGAGAGTGAGTGTGAATTGTTGGTCAATACATATACTGTAGGTGCCATGCAGTTGGCAAAAATCAAAGGTTCTAAATCAGGTGGCTTATACTAACATTTATCGTGGGCCATGTTGTAGTTCATATTCCTTCTGAAGGAATTTGTTCAAAATTGTTCCAAACGTGTGAATGTGAGTACAAATGCTTGATTGATCGTGCAGTTGTGTAACTTAAGACAGTTGTGCTTTGCAATGGACACATTGCACTTTCACTTCTTTTATCAAGTGTGAAATGATCCCTAGCTTTGGATCGTCTCTGTACACTACGAACTAGTTGCCAGCCAATTGAGGCAGCACATATAGAAAAACAACACCAATCACAATCCCACCTAAGTCTGCGGACAATGTTTTCAATGAAGTGGACATGCTTGTTTTTGGAACATGAGAGATAGAAGTAGTACCTGGAGAAAAGTAGACTCCCCGCACTTGTTTTCAGTATCGCCAATAGAAAACGGTAGTTTTGACAGTATAATAATAGCAATGGTATGCTTCTTTTTACATTTGTGTGAAATAATGTTAAGACTGGGAGGTTCGAAACCACTTTTTTGCCAGATACAAGTATGACCACTCAACTCTTAAGCGCACACACGTAAAAAATGTATTTGCCACAAAGAAAATTGATTGCGACTGTTATATCTGTTTGTGAACGTTTAGCAAACGTCTTTGCAACCTTTAACGAACCCTGACGAAAAAACAACATTCGCTACGTTTGCAGGCATTTGCGCCTCAATGAGATGCCACCTTATGGCCGTTCCAGAACAGAGTGTGTTCGACCTCTGAGGTTTCACTGTATACACCAATGACAAGGCACGTGAATTGTTTATAGCAATACATTAAAAAGTGTGTACTGCGTCGAGTGCCACAGAGTGAGTCTGTGTGTGTGTGTGTGTGTGCTCGTGCGTCATCTAACTCATTAGGGCTCGCGGCCCACAGGCAAAGAGTGATGCTGTGTGGGTTTTAGTGTCACGGGCCAAAACGGCGCCTCCTGCGGCACACAATCGATCGATGTGCTGCTTTGATCAGCACTCCACATCAGCTACCCACATAAACAACAGCAGCACTATATGACACATGCACAGGCGCACGCGCGCGCGCTAATTCCTTCAGCCGCTTGCCTTCTCTTGCTCATATATGCATAATGGTGTGAATGCTGACAGATAAGCATTCACGCAATACAAATGCGTCATTTCATTGCTCATTTGAGTCAAACCTAACAAAATCTGCATCTAATTTTAAGTTGATGACACACTGTATTAAAGACATTTTAAGAACATGTAATATCACTGGAACACTTCCACTTGTGGCAAGTTCATCCACATTTATCTCAACTTTACCGATAGCAATTATTTAATTGTTGTGTTGTCGGTTTAATTACTCACCTGCAGCGAGAGTACCAGGAGTCTATCCGCAGGTATGCTTTAACTTGTTCAAGCAAATGCATATTATAATATTTTTTTATAATGTAATACATGAATAAGTACATAAACATGCTTGATATTTTAAATGCCATACAAAATTATACCAATTACCAGGTATGTCAACAAATAGTAACCAATAGTCCAGTAAGTTAGTAGGATGACACCAGAAAATGATGAAAAATTGTATTGCACACTGTAACATAACAGTCAGACATAAACACACATTTCATTAAAATTAAGTGGATGGGAATATTTATACATTTATTCTATGCATAATAATACTACTTAAAATGTAGTTAACAAATTATGAACAAAAATATTTTTGGCATTTATTATAGATTTGATAATGTATTGTTTTAAAAACAACATGTGTTTATTGTACAAATACAAAAATATTTAATAATCCTTTTACAGTTTATTAACATAAAAATTATATTTTTACATTTAATCATTTTATAAAATATTACAAGCATCTTTTTACATAATTTTTCCACCAACAAAACTGGCATTTCAATATAATAATATAATATATAGTGTAATAGACTACTGTGATATTAAACCCCATATTGCTTACAGACAAGTCAATATTTAAATTATATCAGGATATTGCTGTACAATGTGATAAATTAACACTGGCGTTATTTCTTTCTTTGGCAATTCATAACATTCACTGCAATTTGTATTTTTTTTTCTTCCTACAAATGTGCACAGTGGAGGAGCATGTGTCTGTGTGCTGCCACATGGTGGAATCAAACACTGCAGTTCAGAGCTGCAGCTGATGTGTGAGAAGGGAGGGAAGGCAGGATGGAGAGTAAGAGGCAAAGAGTGGAGAGGGGGGGGGGGCTCTGGAGAAAGAAGAGAAGAGAAAGAAAAAGAAGAACAAAAACAAGAAGAAGAACCAAAACATGTAAAAGTGACTAACTTCTCCTGCAATTGGCGGAGCTTGTCCTCCTTCTCCTGCACTTGGCCTCGCAGGGCTTTGTTAGCCGCCACCTGCCTCGTGACCTCCGCGCTTGTACTCTGGTGGGGGGAGGGAAGAAGCGGCACACATCGTGAGCGTGTCTGTGTGTGTGTGTTAATGTGTCTCAGTGCGTGCTGTATATGGGGGAGGTGGGGTTGATGAGGGGGTCTCACGACACGGCTGATGACAGGTCAGCCGCAGCATGCCTCCTCATTATAGCTACAGCGGGAGTGGGGGGAAGGTGCTAAAAGAGGTTAAGAGGAAAGCATAGTTTTCAAAGCGGATGAGATAAAGGGGGTCGCTCGCAAACACTAAATCAAACTTAGCCCACAAATGCTCAACATACATCATTACTTGTTGTATGTTATTTTTGTCATTCGGTTAGAAAGGCTCTTGGATGACTTGAAATGGCCCCTACCGTATACTGTATATTTAATTTTTCCGTTCTGGAGATGTCACTAATCTTTTGTCAACAGTGGGCCTATGAAGCCCTTTGAGACTCTTGTGATTAAGGGCTATACAAATACACTTGACTTCAAACTTGAAATGACTCCTGGGGCCTGGCCCCGTCTGATTAGCGGGCTGTGGGGGTTTGGGTTCCCCCTATGGCCCCTGCCCCTTTTGGACACCCCTTACCTGTCCTCTTTCCCAGCTAGCGAACGTCAGTGATTCTCTGGTGGCGGGGCGCTACCCCTCCTGGGTGCTGGCTTGCCCCTGTCTCCGGCCCTGTTGGCAAGTTTGGGGCCTCTCGCTCTCCTGGTGGAACTGGTGGTGGTGGTGGTGGGTGGGGGGTTGTTAGCGATTGAGTAGGCTGGGCAGTGGGTGGGGGTGGTTTTTGGTTTTATCACATTGTAAACTACCAGTACACGCTTCTCTCCGAGAATGGTTCCATTTTGAAGGTTTAAAGGATCCCCTGTCCCTTGTGGAACCTTCAATATACCGCACGTTTTTCATAACGTGTGCCTCACCCAAGGACTCTTCCTTGGCTCTGTACCACCCAATTTTTTATTTTTTTTTAATTTTTAATTTTTTTTTTAACTGTCACCTGAAATGAGTTCCCGCGCTGAGTTTAACAACAGCAACAATCTGCTAACTGTGGTAACTCTCATCCTTGTGCCATGCGGGCACCTGTCTCTATTGTTATTCTCAATGTGAAAGGCGCGCATCAATGAGATGAAATGGTAAGAAACGCTAATTTGTGTTGAAATCAAATGCAATTGCTGTTAATAAGTGAAAAGTACATTGAAAGATATTTTCCCCTCTCTCTCTCTTTTTTTTTTAACCCATTAAGGACGCTAGTGCATTGCCGCGTTTCTACCACTAAAGCCGGGAGCGCTGTTGCGTGTTTCTCTCTTTAAAGCTGGGAGAGCGTATACGTCATCATCTTTTTTAAATCCAATTCTCGTCTCTTAGCCAATGAAATGCATCACAATATACATGTGACGGTGGACAAATTGCATTATTTTGTTTTAACTTCACGAGGGTTTCTTGGTTCATGCTATGTTTACATTCTTTTCCCACTGACCATGCCAATCAAGTTTCAGGTCACCATGGACGCCTAACCAGGATTTTCAAATGTCCAAAAAAATGCAACAGCAGTTATGGTGCAGATGATAACTCTAATCAGATGCGGTACAACAGGGTGATTGCAACAATAACAATAACAAGAATCAAAATAAGAGAAACAGCTTTCAATTTGATGTGGTGCAGCAGTACAATACAGCCAAATACAACCACAATAAACATACAGATAAAGTGTGATTAAAAGTGGGCGTCATTCTAAAGGCGGAATTTTGCCATTGGATTTCACCCGTGAGAGGTGTACCTAATGAAGCGTCTGGTGAGCGGACTGACCTTGAGTTTGGCTTGCAGTTGTTTGACCTCAGCCTCCAGGGCCTGGCAGGAGCACTCGGCTGTGCGACGGGGGAATGTGCTTTGCCTCCACTGCTCCAGCTCCATCTCCAGAACCTTCTTCTGCTGCTCCAGACCCACCAGCTCAGACGTCAGCTTCTATAGTGTGACCGGGAAAGTGGGTTGGTGGGTTCATGACAATAACGTTGCTCCATAAATTGTGTTTACTAATAACAGCTGAACAACCAAAATAATTACAAATACTGTATATAGTACACACTAAAGGTATGCAAGCAGATGCCAGATATACAGTGGTCACGCAGCGATTAGCGAATTTCTACCAATCATTGACTAGCCACCGCCCCCAAACTGATATAATTTGTGGTAAGTGATAGTTGTCTATAGACCACAAATATACCAGAAAGTACGACCCTTAAACACTTAAAACAGCATTTTGTACACTTGCAAACATCTTTAAACATTGCTGTGCTCTCATTTCAACGCAGTACAGTACAGTATAAAGCTTGCTTCATGTAGTCAAATTGCTGCCGCCCACTCACCACTTCTGTACTTCTGGTAACATGCTTCAAAAATGAACCATTAAAAACCAACTTCCTCCTCAGCCTCTGCAAGCACCAGACCACCACCAGTCTACGTATAAACAAAAAGGCAAAAGGCGTGTGACAGATTTGGCTATTTAGAGATAAATAGATATACTGGAACAAACTGGCTTACCATGTGCGTTATTGTTATGTGTTACTTTAGTAAGCCATGTATTGTTCTGTTCTGCTGAGTTCTAACTTTGCAAGTGTGTTCGATCGCATCATATGCTTGCATTTGCTAGCAAGGTGAGTGTCATGTTTTTGATGGACTCACTGGTCATTTTAACAACTAACTTTTTAGTTGTTCTCCAATGTTTTTCGTTGTTCTCCAAAGTACATACATATACTGTATACTACATAATTTGCCACAAAAGTTCAAAAAAGTTGGCTTTTTTACAACATGACAAAATAAAAGTGTGACTAGGTTGGGCTTTCTGACGATAAAGGGGGTTACAATCAGAAAACATATCTGTGTGCTTTGCTTGGGCATTTTGCTGCCATCTTGTGGCATCTATAGGCAATTACAAAAACATCCAACTTATTCACGAATTTTTGCCATTCACGGCAGGGGTTGGTCCCTATTGAATATGATACAATACGATTATATTTATATAGTGCATTTCACAACAGCTGCAGCTGTAACACAGCACTTTAGATATAACATAAAATAACAACAATATAACAACAAAGACAGTGAAAACAGTCCAAAATACTTAATTCCTTAAAAACTACATTAGAATTTAAAAACTGGATGGGTGATGGCTTCCAGCTGTTGCCATGTCGTTAGGTTCAGACCGACAAATTAATATTAGGTGTGTATTGCTGATCGTTAACAGCGTTGTTGATGCTTTCAACCAAATACGTTCTAGCAACATGAAAATGATGAATCCATAATGGCACTCACGGGAGACCTGATACGTGAAGATTTATGTCACACATACACATATTTGAAACCACAGATTCCCACAGGTTGTGTTTCTGCTCTGCATACACTGAGGTTATTGATATCTGGTTGCCGGCTGACACCTTTTAATAGAATCACTCTTGTTTTAGGTTCCAGCGCTCTATTGAAGACACATGTACCGAGAGGTGGGTAAAAGTGATGGAGAGGGGTCGGCAGCGGTGCGGGAATTAGGAGTGGCATTGATGACACTTCCTGTAACACAGGCTTTGATTTCACCAGGCCATTTTCAGCCCCTTGGTGAGACATGACATGACATGGACTGATGACATACTGGCGGGCCATTAGGCTGGAAAAGACAGGACACTTCTCATGACTAACGTGGCTCAGAGTGACAGTCAGTCATGTGCGGGATAAATAAGGGAGGACAGGTTGCAGAAATAGCCACATGTCCAGGACTGCCTGTCAATGTTTGAAGCCACACTTGCCGGCTAAAGATGAATTGGATTATTTTGGGGACCGAACAATAAAGAAACATCTAAAAAAAAAAAAAAAAAAAAAGTTTATTTTCTTTTTATGCAACAACATCTAAAATGCAATAATAACTAGGACGTTTTTTTTCTTTTTTTTGATCAGTCAGAACACCCTTAAATCCTGCGATAATCCCACCACTTTACATGAAAGAGGAGGGTAAGACACTCCACGCTTAAAAAGATAAGGCAGGTAAAAACGTGCAACGTCACAAACCCGACGATACGGGCTGCGGTGATGGAGCCAAGTAATCCGCGCCAGCAAGTTAATGATCTTGTACATGCATGACAGAAGCATTTTGTCAAAAGGATGGGGCTTTCATTTTGTCACCTGTTTTTTTTTTTTTTTTTAAAGCTTCTTATTCCACATTTTACAAGTTGAGTCTCACTTGGAAAATTGTGTGTGTTTCGTAAAAGCTATAAAGTTTTTTATGTACACTAAAAGTATTGATAAACAACAACACAAAACAATTTCGGGTATATTAGATAGCCATAATTTATCCCGCCTAAAATATTCACTAAGGAATTGTAGATTTTTGGGAAATTGCGATGTCACTTTGAATTTGATTAATTGGTCAACCCTAATGTGAAAACATAGTGGTCATGTAAATGGGGACTCAATGCTAACACTGTTAACAGTTGCCCAGCATACCATTGTGAGAATTGACAATATGAGCTTGATATTTTGAGTCCAACACAAACAAGTTCCTGTGAAAGTGTCATAGTACTTCTCACATGATGCCCCCTATAGAGGCTGTCTTAAGCCAATTACAAGCGACCGGCTGGAACGGACCTGAAGTCCATCACCTCTTGCCCTTTCTGGGGAGGGCAACAAGACCACCTCACCTCGGTCCACCTCAGTCGGCTCCAACTTTTTGTGGCAGAGTGGCATTAATACTGCAAGAGTAAAGAGGAAGCAAACAAGACAACAACGCCTCTCTGACTACACCAGTGTGTGTGTGTGTGTGCGCGCGCGTGTGTGTTTGTGTGTGTGCGTGCAGTTCACTTGTGAGGTTGGACTTGGCAATCAGATACTTCGGTGGGAGCCCACAGGGGCCACATCCCAGGTAGCATCACTGTAAGGTCAGTACTGCGACCCGTGCATGAGTCCACTGTACTGTAAGAGCACACAGTGAACATGCAGACCTACTGACACCTAATCAGGCGGTTTCCTCCGCCGGCAAGTGCCACGTTGGAATCCGCCATAGACGCGTCTGTGGCCTGTCAGATTAATGACCGTGTCTGTCTGGCTCTCTCTCTCTCTCTGAGTGTGTTCATGTGAGAACAATGAAGCTCTGACATGAATACCAGGGTGTTATTTGATCAACATTAAGTGTTGTGTTTAAAGGAGTTATATTGTGGAAAATTGCCTTTTTATTTTCTTATGTACAAATAGTCGTATCCTGCCCACTTCTTAAGTGTGAAATGAAACAACTAAATAAATCTGAAGTTTTCTGTGTGTTCCCAAAAATGTGTTACGAGTGTTCTGTTCCGAATTTTGCCGGATTGGGATAACAATGAGGCTGATTTACATAGAGTGGATATAATTGGTCTACACAACCCTGTTTAAATGCCATGTTTTTGTGATATAAAAATGAGACCAAGATAAACATTTTCAAAACTTTCCCCTTGATGCTAATAATTGTTGCTTTGGTGACCCTTCAAACATCTGAACATTGTTTCTTCTATAAGATGCCACCAACAACAATGAAAATTACATTTGACAAACCTTACAAACTATTTGCACTCTATTTAGTAGTACTATTAAGTAGTGTATGTGCATGCATCCGTGCCACGTATGTATGTGTGCACTCGTTTATGTTCGTACATTATGACGTCATTGTTTCTATTTCTGAATTTAACTAATCTCCGTCATCTTTTCGCGATGGGCTAACACATTGTTGTGACGCACAGTGAGCTCCTCCAACTGAGATCCAATGCTGACATCTGCTTGCTATAGATGTTTTTTTTTAAACTTTTCCGGCTTTATTAATGATCAAACCACAGGCCAAGACCTTTCTCCACCCATTCCCATAATAAAAACATAGTTGACGGCAATTGATGTGATGGCGCTCCTCCTTAAGATACCCATTGACGGAATTTCAGGTCAATGGCACTCAAAGAGTTAAATGCAACGGTTGTAAGCTATAACCTGCACAACTCAACTGAAATTAAAACAACAACAACAAAATGGCATGACGTAATTACTTGCAAAATGGTTGGATTTTGCGGTGATCATTTCCCCACAAATGCTACTGCGGACTCACTTCGCAACAAGCACGTGCCGGTGAAAAGTGTGAGGATGGTGAACCCAACTGGACAAGAACAAAGCGAACGACACTCTCATTCACTGACTCCCACGTCAGTGACCAGGCCAGGGCCCCCCCATTAAAGCCACACACACTCAAGGTCACAAATAATATAGTGTTGCATGGGAGGATGGCGATAAGAACTGCACATTTAATAGTTTAATAATGCAAAACGCATTTTTATTTGATTACTCAATCAATTAAAGGGACTATCAATAGAATAATAAATTCAAAAAGTATTTGATAGCTTCTTTCCAATTATAAACTACAGATTTCAGCTCTATCGTGGGGATTTCTGCAATAGACAAGAGGTGAACCATGACAAAACAAGTCATTGGGTTAGTAGCAGTTCGTGCCAGAAATACAAACTTTTGTCCGTATGGGCACATTGGTGGACATGTTTGGAGAAAGTAAAGTGAAGTGACAGACTGCTGTTAAAACATTGATCAGGCCGAGACAACAAGCAGAGTCACAGAAGGTGTGATGGAGCGGCACCCTCAAGGCTTTGCTTGTCAATCCAACTCATCAAGTACCAGGATGTGATACTCGGCACTCTCAGCCCCGCAGAAAATAAATATGTACAGGCACAAAAAGAGACCGGCTCAAACTTTCACATCCTTTGCTGGAATTACCTGCGTGAGCTGCTTGCTGTTGGCCAGTTTCTCGGCGAAGGATTTGAGCTGTGCCGCGATCTTCTTGTTGGCGCTCCGCAGCTCTCGGGCCGAGAGCGCAGCGGCTTTCCTGGCACGTCGCAGTATTTCCACGTGCCGCTGTAAGGACTCGACGCGGTGCTGCAGGGAGGAGGAGGAGGAGGAGGCCTTTATTAGCTGCCACTTCTTCCTCTTCTCGCCTCTTGTCCCGCGCTCCCAGCTCCACTGTTGTTTGTTGTCTAAAAGCAGGAAACGGACACATGCCATTGAAAAAAATTACTGGTAATTACTGAATTTTAAAACTAGATGTATTTGGAATGTTTCTTTGCCATGGGGTTTCTTAAAAAAATAAATAAATAAATTAAATAAAATAACAAATAAAAAAGAAATTTAAAAAAAAAGAGGGATTTGCGAAAATCCCTGCGATTGGCTGGCAACCAATTCAGGGTGTCCCCCGCCTACTGCCCGTAGACAGCTGGGATAGGCTCCAGCACGCCCCGCGACCCTTGTGAGGATAAGCGGTATCGATAATGGATGGATTTGCGAACTAATTTTGACCTATAAAAGCTTGCGCAATATGGATTTTACCAGGCATTGTAATTTAAAGCTATGACGTTTCAGATCAAAATTCCACCTGTTGTTAAAACTAACCCAATTAGAAACATTTAAAAACACAACAAACAGATTCGGAATCAGCACAAATAACAAATCAAGATAAGTTTACTTGCATCTCTGTTTAAAAAATGTTATAAAAATTGGTTGACCAGTCTAACAGGCAATTAGAAACATTTAAAAACACAACAAAGTGTGGTTTTTTTTTGGCTATATGTGACAGGGCTTGGTCTCTATCAGGGGACTACTTTAATAAAATGTAGTTTTGCTTCTCCAGCAGGGCAAATTACAGCCCCAATAAAAAACATACACTCTATTTAAATAAACTAAACATTACAGTACCATCACTTCCCAAGCTCTTGTTTTAGATCTCAATAGATTGTGCTGGTGTAGCTAATGCCGGTATAGCCAGTGGGTGAGTACTCTGACTTTTAAGCTATTTTAAAGGTTTTTTTGGGGGGCAGTTGTGATTAAGTGTGACTTGCAAACATTCACTACCTTGATCGGCAACATCGGGACGCTTGGAATGCGCCGTCGCCGCCAGCACCTGCGCGTCTGCATTCGCCTGACACCTGTCGAACTAAAAGCACAAGAGCAGTCAAGAGACAGTGATGAAAAGCAAGCGCATAATCTAACACAAGCGGTTGACATGTTGCGCTTCCCGCAACGCGGCTCATAACGACACCATGATCACAGGCCGCTCTCAGTTTAACACGACAAGACAAATCACCCGCTGCTTTAATAATTCACCTGAGCGCGCTCAGTCGAGCGCCCGACTTTCAGCGCCAACGTCGCTCAGTGATATTAGCCGTGACGGGAGCTTGCGTAGGCCGTCTTTGTTCAATCACTGTCTCCGAGTCCTGATGCGCTCCTACGGTATGACATGTCTCAGCGCAGTCATTTGGGCGTATGTGTGACATCTCCCGAGCGCAAGATCGTTTGTAGTGACATCAAAGAGGCAAGCTCCTTCGAAGCCCCCTCCCCCCTCCGCTCCCTCACTAACTCCTCTCTGTTTGCTTCCTGTGACGGTCAGGTATGATTTCATCAGCGGCATGTTTGATCACACGAAGCCGTGCTTAGGCGACAGGAGATGAACTGTTAAAGACCAAAGCTCGTCGAAGAGGTGTTGGGAGTCATGCTGCTAATCAGCCTGGGAGGAAGCTGATTTCACTGTGCAGTACCTATTCAGCTCGTTACAGCTATACTCGCTATTGCCAGTTTTCCTATTGGAAAGGTAGTACAGGTGTCCTCAGTTGCCGATGGCCCCATCCAACTTAACTGAACATTTCTACTCTTCCCTTAATGTGCTTTCTTCCCTACATCAGAGGGACTGCAGATGTAAATTAGCTACATACAATGTTATACTCCAGCACAAAGCATCTCTAGTCTTGAGTTTGTTGTCTGTTGTCCCAGACAAACCAGCGTTGCACAGGTTTGGGTGTCATTTTCTACTGCAATTGCAGTATAATACTTTAAAAGTTACTCCTAAAACAGTCAAATAAATAAATGTCGTTTCTCTTGTAACCAAGCACATCTGATTCCCTCTATGCTGTTGGCTTTTCAGAGATGTCTTGAAATATAAGTGACAATTTTTCAAGGCAAGGTGGCGATGAGTGCAGGTGAAACGGGGCACTACAGTCGTAACTCAAAATGTTACAAGTCATGTTACTGATGAGATGTGCTTACTTGTCATGACTGAAAATAGAAAGCTTCAGGAAATGGTGTGGACCAGTGAAGAAGAGGGATCAGGACAAGACATGGCGGCAAAGTGAGGCAATTCAGGAGTTCTGTTCTGTGCACCCTTACTAGTCTAAACACGGTATTGTGATTAATATTGTGTTTGTGGAATCTGCATTGAGCAGAAAAATCCACCTCTTTTTATCCATTTCGGGGGGCGGACATTTTGCCTTGTGCAGCCACTCGCTGTCGACTGAAAATGCCGTGACAGTGTCGAAGGGCTCAGCTTGTGAATGTCACATGACCAAACAGAGACAACAGGTGAGCCGTGACGGTCGTCATCTGAGCCCTTAGTCACTGTGATGTCATTACGGTCGAGAGCAGGTGGCAAAATGGCAGCCATCTGAGATGGATAAACACGGGTGGATTTTGCTGTTAATTCACATTCCTCAAATGCAATATTAATCGGAATATAGTTCATACTAGTCGGGGCCCATCAAACATATTATTGTAAAGAAAATGTTGGACGTCAAGATGTAATGATGAGCTCCTCAACGCAAAACTGACAATGAGAGGAAACAAATAAATGATTTCACTTTACAGGAACCTTAAATACAACACTTGCATTCATGTGGACATGGCCAATGTGCTCAACCACTATTCCTCTCTACCTGTCAAAGTAAAGGAAGTTCACTCTTTCCCCTCTTGAATTCACTCCTTCGCAGATGTCTGTCAGGGGTTTGGGGTTACAATGTTCTACTGTGAAGACATTTGATGGACACGAGAGCACCGAGCGGGCTTTATGGCCTGGAGAGACGGGAAGCCTTTGTGAACAAAGGAGCGCAGAAAATGGTTGGTTTAAAAATTTATAACGTTGACATGGAGCGACCAATGCAACAAATCCTGTAAAGTTCAAGCATAAAATGCAGAGCTCGTCAAAGTCCCTTCCCTTCTTGGCCAAAATAAGTCAAGGGAGAGAGAGGACTTAGGATAACAACAATGGATGACTATTCTGAGTTGTAACTTTTTCTCTCGTATTGCACTACATGGTTCAAGTGATTTTTTTACGACATTTTGCTCAGTTGACGTCACTCAAAAACCTTTTCAAAATGAACCGAATTTAGTGTATAGCAACGTTTAGGTTGAAGAATAGCCTTTTAAAAACGTAACCTAATCACCCTTCCGACACCTGACAGAGTTGGCATTTGGGCTGAATGATAAATCAATATCAATGTGTATCGCGATAGACACGTGATAAATATCAATAGAAAACACGTTTGATAAAATGTTCAATAGAAAAAAAAATCTGAAAGAAAATCACACCAATGAGAGGCTTTTGGGCGCATCTCATTTCTCTTTCAATCGGATGGTTGGCAGTGTTTATAGAGGAGGCATAAGCAGGTAAGAAAATTGAGATTGACTCTCAGCCTCTCAACCTATGATGGCCCAGCGAAGTACATTTGCTTCCGCCATGAAACCGACTTTTCATAAGTGGTTGAGTTTGGACCCCTGGTTTTGTGGCAATTCAAAATTTGTATCCCAGCTACACTATTTGGCACTGCTGCAAATTACAGCCCATCAAATGCTCATAAGCTTTCACACGCACTAAAAATACATTTCTGGGTTTTTAAGTGGGACCCAGCCTGTGAAAAACACATATGTCCCTTTTTTTTTTTTTAATTACGTTAATGGAGTTTTAACATTACAGACACACCATTAACGTGAAAAAAAAGAAAGAAATTTGACGTATGTGTTTTTCACAAGACAGCAAAGATATCATGTATACAAATTAATTTGAAAGACATCTTTCTACATTGATATCTATGCTTGAGATATATAGTACATATTCAAATATTCATTGCAGTTGCTGACAAATTACTTGGCACATTTTGTTTAAAAAATGTTAACTGAATCTCTACATTGACTTTTTCACAACTGTGTTGACCTCTTATTAAAGGGTATTAAACGTTAAATATTGTACTTCAAAATAAAATTCAAATGGGCTCTGGTAAATGGTTTGTCACTTGTATAGCGCTTTTCCACCTACAAGGTGCTCACAGCACATCACACTGACTCCTCATTCACCTACTGATGACGCAGCATTAGGAGAAACTGCGGTTTCAGTATCTTGCTCACGGACACTTTGACATGTTCACAAGGGCAGAGGATCAAGCCCACAACCTCTGGGTTGTGAGACTACAACTCTACCACTGAGCCATCCACGAGTGGGTGAGTGAGTACTGAGCCATCACCTAAATCTAGCCTTTTTACCCCCTAGCCTTTTGGATTTAAAAAAAAAAAAAAAAAAAAAAAAATCAATAATTATTGAAATCAACTGATATGAGATACTTTATATTGTGATACGTTTTTCAGCCATATCGTCCAGGCCTAGTTGGCAAACCACATATCCTGGAAGCTCAACCCCCCTGCCTCCCAAATTTTGAAATAAACCAAGTCATCTTTTAGCTATGTAGAATTGATATTGTCTAAAAGGCTTATATTACGCTACGCACTCACTGACGGCTCCTCGACAGAGTTGCCGCACCCCTAATCCCAGAAGAACAACCCCCGCCCCCACAAAAATCTCCATAAATCCTGTTTAGTGCATAACCACTTTGAGTTTACATGGAAGAATAGCCTTTTGCAAACTTTTAAGACACCCCTTCATAATATCTATACCAGACTGTCCTTACACTTTCAATCTTGCGGACCACAGTAGCGTTAATTGAGAAAACGTTAGACCATTAATTGTGAAAACTATGTTGATCTAACAGATCCGAAACTGAGACCTGAGGTGATTTATGATAGGTGAGCTGCAGCACTAAATAGGATACATTGCATCCATGTTAAACTCCAAAAACAGCAGGGTACACTCACCTTGATCTTATGCTGTCGGTGAGGTGTGGTCCCCGAGGGCACGCTGTTGAGGCTGTCTGAGTATTCCTCACTGTCGCTGCGGAAAAAGTTGAAGTTCATTACAGTCTGAGTTGACTCCGAGCTTGTGTGTGTACCACCCTTGGACCAAAAATCCAATTTGCCTTTTATGGTTGATTTAGTTGACTTCAAGCAAAATATGTGCATTTCAAGATCCCCTCCTACCTTTTAACAGAAAATCAATGCCCCATCCAATTTCTAAGCAGGAAGTGTAAATGTGGGTGTAAATTAAGTGGGAAAAGTGTGGCGTCTGTTGCCGACAGTGAATGCATCAACATGTATGAGAGCGGCTGTGGCCTTCATTAGCCCGCCAACGTGTGACAGACGTGTGCGAGAGGCACGGCTGAGCAGAAACACACCAGGTTGCGTCTGATGGACAGCAACCGTAAGGGCTCTCTCTGAGACACACAAACATGCACGTTTATTGACAGTGACCTTTGACGTGAAGGTGGAAGCCAGTGACATTTACGCCGGTGGGTTTATTAAGGTGGAGCATGGGGAAAGGCAGCAGAAGGAGAGACCACAGTAAGGGGATCTAACAGGAACATGACAAGGCCGGAGGCTAGTTAGGGTTAAAACCGGTCAGGAGGGAGTTCAGACGGACCAGCGCGGGTGCTCGCGTAGCGGCGGGCTGGGCTGCCCGCAAGCCGCACCGTCACCGGTTTGACATCATACATGTGCTCATAAAGATGGAAAGTGGTTTTGAAAAAATTTAAAAAGCAAAAAAAAAAAAAATACTTTAGACCTTTGTTTGTGACAACAGGATTTTTATTATTTGGGGCAGTGATATACAAGTTCAGCGCAGTCACTCAATTCATGGTTATCCAGCTCAATTGTGAGCTATTTATTAGATGTTATTACTAGGCCCGAGCCTCGCTGATGGCTAGCGCCTCTAGCGTGGAAAGCCACACGATGACCTGGTGGTTGGCGATTTTTTTATCAATCATTCAAATTTGGCAACACTATTCTCTGTGGTGTGTCACCTTTAATCGACATGTATTTTCCTTTTACAGGGACTTTAATCACTCCTGTTGATGCACAATTTCTCTATCCATCTCAGTGTACCACATTCGAAAGTAAATGGGGGAAAACAGGTAATCCGTGTTGCTTAAATAATGAGCTAAAGTGTACATTTACTGTGACTAGAAGCTAGACATTGCTGCCATCACTCAATTGTGTACTGCATTTACTGCCTTGAAAGGATTTTCATATAAATATTTACTGTAATTAGGCAGTAAGAACCGAATTGTGTCGTAAAGTGATGACCCCTTGTACATTCGGCCATCACAGCAGTGATCACAGCAAGGTGTGACACTTTGAAAGCAAAGAAAATCTGTAAGTGCTCAAGGATATACAGTACTATGGGATTTTTTTTTAGTATACTTACGGAAACATGTTGATTCTGTTCTTATTAAATACCAGTCTTGATCAATTATTAGAACACATTACATATCTTTGAAATAATATTTTAATGTGAGCCCCTCTCATTATAGTGAGATGAATGCTGCCTGAAAGATGGGAGCTCAACTTCCCATAGCCGACATGTTCTTCTTCAGACTAAGGCGAATTGAGAATGAATCAACTGTTTGGAGAAAAGTAGTGCACTCCATTTTGCCTCAATTGCTTCAAGAAAACAACTGCTTTTGATCCACTAATCAATAGCCATGCCCATCTCTATTCTTTAAGAACCTGAGTCTGACCCGTTCCTCCAGCCTCTTATTCTGTCTGGACCTCAAACAATGAAATTGCTGATGTGGTCAAAATAGTCAACTGCCTTCAGCTGTTTAAAACTTGAGAGACAGGGAGCGGAGGATGAAAACAAAGACATGTCAGCATCTTTAAACAGGACTGACACCTTTGTCACATTTTAAGATGAACTTCTTTAGGCAGAAGTATAGCATTGCCCGATAGATTGCTGAGAAAGGCCCCAGTGAGATGGGAAATGCGGAAGGGCTTTACCGTAACACTAACAAATGAGTCGACAGGTGCCTTAAATAAGACAACATCTCAGTTTAGACATCGTCTTTGCAAATCCACTCAGATCCTTCCTCGCAGGTAAAGCGTCTATTAGACGGCTGCTTATTAGCCACATGGAGGGCATTAGGAAAGCCGGGGCATTGCTGCACCTAGTCCCCGCTAAACTGCTTCCAGTGGGCCGGGGTGGATTATGGTCTGATGAATTAGGCGGCGAGGAGGTAGGGCTGAGCGCAAGGGATCGTTCGGGGGGGGGGGGGGGGAGCAAGTGGGAGACCGGGGGAAGGGTGGGACTAAATATCAGGAATAGCTCCGAGTGTTTGAAATCAAATCATTCCGACCATCGCTCAATAAACGGCTCAGTGGCTTTTTTGCATAAAACATACATGAAATAATTACTGTCGATGGGTCTTAATTTAGAGGGTGTTAAACAGCTTGTAGACATCTGGTAGAGAGCCGAGTGGGGTCATTCAAAATTTATCCAACTAAATTAAGCCAAGCAGAGTAGTGTGTGTGTGTGTGTGTTTGCAGGAATAGAGAGAGAGCGGCAAAGACACATTTGTGAATTGACACGACAAGAGAAGCAATACAACGATGCACAGGGCGAGGTTCGCTGCATGTGCGGTGGGTGGTTTAGTGCTTGCAGGGGGATCCTTAGAGCTGTCAAGGGTGGGTAGTGGGCTGAGGGGGAGTTAGTGAATATGCAAAGGACCAGTATATTAAATCAAACTGCCAAACTGTCAATTCCAGGGCCGCATTACTCGTGCATGAAAATGGCACCGCTGAAAGGTATCAAGACTTTGGCGGCCCCCTTATCCCTGGGCTTTTCTGGCACCGCTTCAACTTTGTACACAGAGACTTCTAATTTTGCATGCAAATTTCAGTCAATAAGCTCCGAGCGAGCCATCCCAGGACACTTGACGGGATCTGACAGTGGTTTCCCCCCCCTCCTCTCCCTGTCTCTCTATCATTCCTGCTTGTATTCCTCGTTGGCTCCTGAATACCAACTAGACAGGAGGATGAAATTCAATCACCCATTTGCTTATGCTTTGCATATGCACGTTGTCCCCTCGATGTTCTGTGGCCCGCCAGCACACTCTAAACACCTAAAAATAATGAGGTTGTGCGTGCGTGTGCGTGCGTGCGTGCGTGCGTGTGTATCATTACCTCGCTACGCTCATGTCCTCCCACTCGTCCTTCGAGGGACTGGGGCTACGGCCTTGCCAGCTGATGGCTTGATTGGGGATGACGGTCGGGTGGCTGCGCTGGCGTAATGAACCCCTGAGCCTAATTGTTTTCAACTTAGTCTTGCCGCTAACGTTGCCAGCGATCCCACTTGGCCGCGCTGGTCCCGCCGCACGTTTCCTGTAGAAGTCCCTGGCCGCCCTGAGAATGCCAAACTCCTGCCTCAGCTTCAGGAGCCGCCGATGGAGCTCAGTGGACTCTTTTTGAGAGGCGGCCAACTGGGATTGGAGAGCCGCAACCTCGCCGCGATGCCGCTCCCCCTGGGCTGAGGCCAGAGCCTGGGCCTGCGCTTGGGCTGTCTGTAGGCGGACAGCTTCTTGGGTTTGCAGATGATCCAGCGAGGCTTGGAGTCTGCGGCAGGCGCGGGCCAGGTCTTCGTTGGCCTCGAGGAGCTGCTGTTTCTCTTCCCTCAGAAGCTCCGTCTCACCCTCCAGGGACACCATCCTCCGCTCCAGCTGCTCAATCTAGGGAAATCAAGGATTTGGAGCCTCGAACTAAGTTTTGCATATCAGCCATTTACTCTAACAAATCCTTTAGATAATTTAACTGCGATTAAAAAAAACAACTCAGGTCGAACAGCCGCAGTGCAATGACGTCATAAACTTAATTGAATTTCTTGATATTTCAGCTCAGTGAGCACCGAAAGGATTAACTCGACAAGTATGTTTTGCTGTGTGTTTTCTGAGTCTACACTCTAAAAACAGTTGGGTTAAAAATAACACAATTTGGGGTCAAAAATGGACCGATACACACATTGGGTCATTTTGACCCACTTTCTTGCATTGTTTTGTACAAAACAGCTCTTTTTTTGGTTGTTTTATGCAAAACTACCAATTTTTTGGTAGACCCAAGAAAATTGGGTCAAATTGACCCAAGTTGTGGATCGGTCCATTTTTGACCCAAAATTGTGTTATTTTTCACCCCAACTGTTTTTAGAGTGTACTGATGATGGAAAAGAGGCCAAACCTGATCATGAATTCGTGGCAAAAGTGGTACAGTAAATGCGTTTCTGTCCTGGCTAAAAATTGGCAACATTCCTGCTCGACAGGTTCACCTCTTTTTGAGTCATTGTTGTAAAACTGCAAACCACCCCTTCAAATGAGACTAAAGTAGCCATGACTAGGAGGAATAAGGTTTTATGTGCCAGGATCCAAAATAGCGGGCACTAGCGTGTTCACTCTCTATTAATAGACTGCGCATGTTTTTGGCAAAAGGTGTTAAAATGGTGGAGACCACCACAGAGGAATGTGTGCTTTAGATAGCATTAATGGTTTTCACAAATGGGGAGAGCACAGCAACTGCAAAATGAAGTGATGGAATTGGAAATGTGAGTGGAAGACAAAGAAACTGTTATGTATTAACTTGCCATGTGAATTGGATGTGTCTGCCCATCCTGCATAACACTATGTTTGAAACTTGGGACAGCACACCCGAAAAATACTCTCTTGGACTTTAGCATCAATCGTTACAGTGTGTTGAAATTAAATCTCCAGATGAAAGCTATTGCTCAACAGATATTTCACGCTAATTTTTGTTTCTGGCATTTCGAAAATGTTTACATGAGAAAAGTGCTGGCAGCGAATTGCACCTGCTTTTCAGGCGAGGTGTTTAAAGATGCTAAATCAGCCTTCACAATTTGTGTCAGGTTTGATAAATCACATTGTGCAAACTAAATTCATCAATATGCAATATTACATTGCTATTGCTCTTTGATTAACCTGGTAAGACAACTGAAATCAGTTTGTCATTTAAACAACCCGGAAGCAACTTGGGGTTAATTGTCTTGCCCAAAGGCACTTGTCAGTGGACAAAGCCGGGATTCCAACCCTTTGGTCACTGGAAGACCCGCTCCACCATCTGAGACATAGCTGCACCAATATTCTTCCAGAAGGCACAAAATGAACTGTGTGGAAATTTTGTATGTTTAGCAGGCACAATTGCGGTAGCGCCTGGTTAGTAGATTTGCTTCCACATCTATTTGCGTAAGCAATTTCACCCGTTTTGAATGCACAAACCTTAAACGAATCAGGCCGGTAGTCTTTTTATTAGATCTTTCGTGGGGATTGTTTCATAAAACAGTGGATGCCTGTTGAGATTGAGCCTCTGGGCATTGTTTTTCCGTTTTACAATTGTGTTTTGCTCTGCGCGCTGGTGAAGCTTGGGACCTTTCAGCCTAAATTAAAATAGCCACCCACGGAAGGAGACAATGCCACAAAAGCAGAGGGAAGGTGACAAAGTAGCATTTGAAAAGTATTAAGACTTTAATAAGATTTTTATAAGACTTTAAAGTTGAGCTATGCTCATTTTTTTCAATGATTAATTAAAACTAGTGCACTGTAGATTTAAAGAAAAACATTTTAGTTGACTTGAAGACATGATGAGCTAGTGACTAAAATGTGACAGGAACAAAAAAAAAACAATACATTTTTTTTTTTTTTTTTAAATCAGCGTGTATGTTCAAATCACGCCTGACAGACTAGAGGCTAATTTCCTCAGAGCCATTGTGCTGCAGTTAGTCTCTGGCTGTCTTCTATTTTTGCTGGTGACAAAGAACACTAAGTGATGGCAGAGCGTTGTACCTTCATAAACGACTGTTCCAATCGCTTTGAGGAAACAGAGGGCCTTTTCGGGGAAGTGCTTTTGACCCGGCGCTCCTCTTCCACTTTGCGAAGCAGTTCTGCACAGGAGAACAAAGGTGCTTGTTGTGACATGGTGCGTCAAACCCAGGCGGCTCAGTCAATGGGACACTAAAAAGGGGCTACATTAAATCAATTAGCGCGGCTATTGGCCTAATTTCCTTCGTTGGCACATTCGTCAAGCACTTTTTTTCTTTCCACCTCCTGCCAGTCAAACTGAAAGAATGAAGAATTTTCAGCTATTAGTCATCTTCTTCCTAAAGTGTGTTTATCTAATAGTCCACAAGGAAACGGTAAAACAATGTTGAAAAAGCACACAACATGCAACCTCTCTCAAGGGATCATAAACAAATGTGAGTACTTCAATCTCTGGTGGAAACTGTACAGCCCCAGGCTGCGCTGCTTTGTAGTCCACTAGGTTTCCCCAACGGACTGCTTATATGCATAGACTAACATATTGTTTCACACAGAGAATCACACTATCAACTGTGACAAATACATTACTCAATATAAATAAATAACAGACATACTCGCCATGGTGTAAGGTTAACCAGACCTCCGGGACATCAACCTGTCCGGTGAGGAAGCGATAACGTGTCTCATCACTAGTGTGCCCAGATGTTGTAAAGTGGCCGTAAAGTCAGTTATGAGTTTTTTTTTCACAAATTCAGAGGTTACATCTAGATTAAAATATCCTCTTGAGATTATAATGTATGTCATCATTATCGTATGACAAAAGTACACTGGTCAACATGTTTTACTACTACTACTACTATTTATGAATTAAGAGTTAGGTTCAGAAACAGGCGAATTTTTTTATCTGAAACATCATAGCTATAAATGACAACGCATGGTAAAATTTGTATTGCACAGGCTTTTGCAGGTCAAACTTAAAAACAATGAATCAGAAACCTGATGTGCCAGAAAAAAAAGGAAGGGCATTTTTTTTTTAAATCAGTGTCAAAATTACATTTAGGGACATATATAGCCATCTCTGAGTAAAATTTGCTGTTGAACAGTGTTATAGTTGTTGTTGGCAAAATATTGTCTTGAAATTTACTCCACAACACATCATGAGCTTGATCAGCCTCTGATTCCTTTTCTCCACTTTGCTTGAGAAGAATTCAGAATTAAGTTCTCAGTGGGTAAATGCCGTGCGTTTCCATTGACCGTCCTTATGCCATTTTGTTCCACGTAGTACAATATGCAATCAATAAAGGTTTTCATTTTCTACAATATTTAATGCCTAGACATCTGCAATGACGGAGACACCAACATGCATACAGGCATGAGGCGGCCATACACAATTGGAATGAATTATGAACTGAAATGGATCAGTTGTGGCCCAATGTTCCATTAACGCTGAGTATTATGAATTTCCTTGACAGTTTTTTAGAAGTGCAAACAAGTTGATCCCCTTCTGGTAAAAGAATAACAAAGTGACCAAAATAATTTGTTCTGACGTGGACATTTCAGGTCAGTTATCCGGGCACAGTCAAAGACAAAAGAAGGACAAAGTCAAATCGGTTTCGCGGAGCCCCTGCTCCCTCGTGCTGCATCGACACTTTGTCCTGGGAAGTTTGTTACTTCGAATTAGCCGGCTCTTTTGTCTTTCTGGCATGTCACATCCAATCAAAAGCAGCAGCCGCTAGGACAGGAGTGCTGCTGTGTTCGTTGGGTATACATGACCAGCACTGGGAGTAAATTATCCACCTCCGACGGATTGGGAGTTGTCACCTCGGCACCACCTTGATAAGAAGACAAGGTGGCTCCCTAGTCGCCCGCTGCTGGAGGAGGTCCTGGCATGGCGGCATACATTAGTGTCCCCTCCCATGTCTGTTCATGGGCTATGGCACAAAGGACCGCTTCCTTTCATGTGTTGCCTTTCGTTAGAGATAATCCTTGTGTGAACGCCCCAACCCCGAAGCTCTTTGATCAGGTCACAGCGGTTTCACGAGTGAACGTTGTAGTCACTCACAACTTATTTTCCAGTACTGTTGAGGTGAGCTCAAGACTCCTGACATGCGGGTTACAGTCAAACTGTTCATGATGGGGCCCACAAGTAATTAGATGAATAATTGAAAAGGTTTTGACTCCAAAGTGCCAAACGTTATCGTGTCAGAGGCAGCGTCACAAAAAGCATTGGTTAAGAAGATTTTGTTTTCTTTCTATTCCATTCTAGTACACAGAGATACAGTGTTCCTCCGCTATATCACGTATCATTGTTGGTTCCCATGTTATACCGCTTTTTTAAAAGAGTACCAGGAAAACAGTCCATCAGAAAAACAAAGAGCACATTCACACAGGAGCTGCTGCTGGTCAACAGTTCACGTCAAGTCACTCACATGCAGACTCGTGGACATCACATGCCACACCACCAGGCCCTGCCTCTTAAAGGCACATGCAAGCATCCAACAGACACTACAACATGCACAGTATTTTCTATACATTTTGCATTAAGCATTTTGTGTGTGTGTTTAAATAGCTTTACGACGTCTTTAAAATGTGTGTTTCAGTGTTCTTTTTCCTCACTGTGTTAAGTAAATATTCTGAAAGCATGTGGAACAGGTAAAACAATGATAAAAATAAATAAATGGAAACCAAACCAATGCCTCAAAAGTCACAAAAACTTGGAAGTCAAACTGACAACTCTGTGAGGCTGAAAAGTGTGAAAAGATATGGAAGCCTCGGCAATGATTGTTGGTGGTTAATTTTAGCTACTAGGGCTAGCTGCCACACGCCGCTTGGTAGTTAAAGACAGAACGTTGTATTGATGTAAAGTAATATAGGCGATTTATTCATTTTATTTTATTAAGCAAGAATATTGGATGCTTGTAACACACCTGTTAAAATGATCAGGATCGTTATCAGGCTTCTCAAAAGCTTGCTGATGAGCTGATCATTTTAACAGGTGTGTTACAGCAAGGAGAGATTAAAAACCTGCAGGACAGGTGCCCTCGAGGACCGGAGTTGGTGACCCCTGGTGTAAGGCTTACACTACTTAGCCCACAATGCTTCTGTTTACATCACCCGGATCACCATGTGTACCATTACCGCATGTGCGTGGCAGATATGAAAACAGCCAGCGGCAGAAGAGCCAGACGCTCCAGTCTCGAAAGAAAAATAATGTGCCAATAAATAAATATATAAATAAACGACGCGTCGACGATTAAAATTAATTGTCGACGATGTTGATCACCGACGTCGTCGTGATTAGTCGACTAATCATGGCAGCCCTATTGACCATAAAGTAAAGGTCATCAATGTATTATATTTTGGAGTAAATCCCTCAACATTATTTTTCTCATATTTAAACCATCCACTTATAAAATGAATGAAAATAAAACCAATGTAATAGTTATGTGTCATTTGACAAAAAAAGTAAATACACAACATCTCCATTGAGTGATTATTTCTCAGAGAAGATGTAAAATTAGCATGTCCTTTGCCAGAAGCTCAATACTTTCACTTGCTGCCTCAAGTGTCTATAGCAAAGGACTCTCCATTTTAATTAGTGCCATCCTTTTAATGAAATGCTAGCACCTCAACCACCAGACACCATCATTGGTGGTGAGGAAAATTAAAGTGATCCAGGACAGATTTGTTATTGAACTGCTTAATTAAAGCCATAGCGGTTGTGGTGGTCACCGACTGACAAAAGGCTGCAAACTGAATTAAAAGCGATGTGCTTTTTAAATATCGGGAACGGTTCGTGCTGACAAGATGAACAGTGTTTGATCTACCAATCAATTAGCAGTGGGGTTGATCAAGTCTTAATTGAGTTGTCCAATTAATTCCAACGAGAATCGCCTCGTTAATTCGGCTTGCAAATTGGCATGGATGGAATTCAAAAGTGCTGTCACGTTTAAGATATAAACATTTTCGCAACGGCCATGAGCATGATTACTATGCTGCGAAAAATGAAGTGATACGTTAAGAATGAACTAATTCACCATTGTACAACTGGTTTATGTAAATATAATGAACAAAAATATACTGACGGTTTTTGGAATTGGGTTTCAGTGGGCTAAAGGAAGTACATTCAAGAAATTTCAGGAGCTTTTTGAGGCTTTTCTTTCATCACCCCCAAAAATTTGGATTCTACTATGTTCCATTTGTTGTTTTTTGTAATCAGCAGTAGAATGTGGTTTGGTTTCACCCAAATCACATATTTTGGACCAATAAATAGCTTTTGGTGAATCGATATATTTTATGCACAAGAGTGACTTTCATGGTAATTTTTGCTTTAGTGACACCCCAAAGATACAAAGTCTTTTTCCTATATAAAATACCAACCAGAGCTATCACAAACAATTTTTTGGGGAATCGATTATCCTATCGATTACTCAGGGAAAAATACAAAAGTTTTGAGGCATACATTTTTGTGTCCAACGATTTTTGTGAAAAATGTGCATTTAAATGGAAAAATAATGTATTTACAAATATTCACCAGTGTAAAAATGTTACATTTTACAAACTACAATTTGTACGCTATTTAGTAGTTATAATATTTAGTAGTGTGTGCATGAATTGTGCCGTGTATGTGCGTGTCTATGTAGATTATGTAATCGCTTCTACTTCTAAATTCAAATAATGTACATCATCTTTTAACTCATTTTTGACACACTCTTTGGAGTAGACTTGATGTGAGAAACACTTTGGTCAATCACAGGCTGCTTGTAACGATCGAATTTCCAGAGGTCCACCATGGTCACAAATGTCAAATGTTGATTTGACACATGATGATCTAATCCAAAAAAGACCCAATTCTGCCGTTTGCTAGTCATAGTGTAGTTTTTTTTTTTTACATTCCCATCTTAATGCTCAATCCAGACATGTATGTAGGTGACGCCAATGACCCATCGGATTCACATTGATGACATTTGATGTCAATGGCGCTCAAAGAGTTAAAGGTCTTTTTTACGCTGCACTTGGTTTTCTAGTTGTTCACCTTGGGGTATGGCGCAGGGACAACGGGGCTCCACTTCCAGCTCGTACTTGTTTGGTAGCGGTTGCTTAGCAATTTACCAGGAAGTAGCATGGACACATTTCCCACTGGTTTCATTATTACTATTAGCACTTTAAAAATCACTCTGCCAACCCCTTTTACGATTAAATGCGCCGTCTGATGTCACAGAAAGGCCACTCCTAAGTTAAACATTTTTCAACCTGAAGCGCAGTGCCACAATGGAAAAGGCCCTTCTTACACATTGCGGTAGCCGCTATTTGCCATTTTGTCATCAAGTCCTCACAGCACAAATACATGGGTCTGTTTATGGCAGAAAAAAAACCCATTGAATTAAGGGATTGTCACGTATGCTAATTTTGGGAAACCCTGAAAAGATATCAAAACAAAAATGCATATTGATTCACCTTGGTGTTCTTCAGTGAGACACAGGTGGAGCTCCTTCACTGTGGCCCGATCCATCGCAGCCTGGACTCGCAGCATGTCCATCTCCTCTTCCAAGCCGGCCCTGCGTTAATTGACATCAAAAAGGGCCTTTTTAAAATTCTATCACACTGTATAATGAGAGTAGTTTTACATTTTCTACAAATATCACATTACATCCCATTGTGACCTCCATTTATGTCGTAACATTTGCTACTAGTTTCCTTCTGGAATCCCATGCACTACATTCACCTCCCCGCAGAAAAGATGACATGAAGAAATTAATTAAAGTGTGTTTTATTTATTCACATGGAAATCAAAGTGACAAGTGAGATGAAACGCCAAGGTAGGAGGTCGTTGCGCGGTGGGTTTGCGCGCAACACAACAGACAATCTGACTAGGAAAGTGTGCCCAATTACCACTCCGCAATTAGCTTGATTCCTGCTAAAGGCTAATTACGCAGAGCCATTCTGGAGACTTTGCACTTTCAAGTTATTATTAGGACACCAAGTGAACGTCTAGTGAGGATACGCACAAGGCCCCGCTGAGACGAGCACACCTGAAGAACACACACCTCCTATCCCTCCCCTTTGCTGCGGAGTGGAAGAGCAGAAACAAGCTCCAGCAAGCAGAGTGGCATTCTACCGTCTGTTAACCTCATTTGCAGAGACAAAAAAAAAAAAAAAAAATGTGTGAGCCACTCTGTGGAGTTAAAGAGGTCACTTGTGTGAGCGCGAACAATGGCGATCACAATGGCAATTAACTAACGAGACAACTTTAATTTTACGGGAGCTGTTTTCCCTGCCAAATGTCAGGAAAATGACCTGGGGAAAAGTTATAGCCACTGCACAGGGAAGGGAAATAATTAGCTTTTTAGCCCTCACAGTCCAGTAAACGCCTGGCCTAATGGCTGACCGCAGCTTAAATAAGTACACAAATGACTCTCCCTGAGGGCTGGAGGTGAGGAAGCAGATGGATATGTGTCGCTCCTTTATGGATTTTCCTCCATAAATGAACTCAAGTCGATGAGGCACCAGCGCTGCCTCCTGTGTCCCGTCCGTTAATGGGACAAATGAGCTGAAATATGCAGTAAGTGGAAGATGCCTGTTTCAGCTCATGTTTCTCTTGTAGGCACGTCAAGATGCCGGTGTTATTGATGCCAAAGCCAAAATCACATGCAAAACATTCAATTTTGTTAAAGGGTAAGCGTGTTTTCGTGATGGAGAGGATTGAATTGCAGATATGGATGTTGTTGGCCGAGAGCCTCCCGTTTCACTTCAAATCTGGAGTTGGAAACCAAGTGCATTCTTCCCCAGGAATCCGTTATTAGCATGCTGTGCAACTAATGGATCGAGCATACAGTACATTGGAAAACCAATACAAGGATATTACAGAAGCTACAAAGGGTACACTGAGAGCGCATAAGTAAATCAGTTGACAGTGGTGAAAGTCGACAGTTTTTCTTGATCTTTGATTATTGTAGAAGTCCAGATCGACCACAAAATTCCGCATACAGCTTGTTCCCTAGTCTTAATGGTAATGAAAACCGTACTTTGCATTGGTTCCGCGGTAGGGGGGCTAGGTTGAATAGTGGATCATTTGCAGGAGACAGGCCCTATACATTCTCAGGCTGTAAAACACCCATTTTTAGCCATCTCAGGGGGCGGCCTTTTTGTCAATTCTGTCGACTGAAAATGACATCGCAACTGCTCAGGAATCAGGTAACGACCAATCGCGGCTCAGCTTCAGAAAACAGGTCAGCCGAATTGGTCACCTGTGACCTGATCCATTTAGATCTGCCGTTTATATGGTTTACTACGTTAATCCGATCATACGTGTGACGCGCGAAGATCGATAGTCTATTGAGCACAGTAGTGGTGATTGTTTTCACACTTTTATAAAAGCAACATATTGATAAAAACAAGTTACACTTGACACAGTTTTCCCGTCACAGACGAACTCTGATAAGTTGCAGGATGACGTCACTACGCATTTATGTCAAGACAGAGCATGCATCTAAGTGTAAAGTTTACATAATACTCATTGGGACTGTCAAAAGGAATACTATATACCCATGTGAATCCAAATTAAATTCCATTCGGATTCACTCTATTTTTTTTCCGTTTGGTCATTGTGATTCATTCTAATCAGAATACATGGCTCCGTGTAAACCCAGCTACTGATCTTTGTCCGCTGTTCGTGGACATTACAGAGAGCCTTTGCCGCATGTGCCTGTATAGAACATGCACACTTGCGGTGCAATTTATTTTCTAAATGAAATCCTCCTTAAGCCATTCATTTTTAGGAGACTGTTGTTGTAAGATGCATATTAATCAGTCATAGCTTGCGGTATAATTACACTTCCAACTATTGATAGAGGCAATTACTAACTTTTATATGAGGGTCATCATTTGCGGCAGGGCTTGGTCCCTACATTTCCACCAATATTGTACATCTCGGCTCAAACCTGCTGCGTAAAATAGACTGTCGATTTAAACAGTTTAGAAACATACCACTGATACCAGTATCTAACTAGCCCCGTAAAAAGTATAAACAGTCACACTGGAGTACAAATTGTAGTCCTATAAAGTACGTCAGTGTAGTTCTTACCTTGAGGGGCTGTACTGGACTTCAACTGTACCGGAAGATTCATGAACAAAAACAGATTTTTGCAGAAACCAAACTAAAGGCAACAGACAGATGCAACTGAATGCTTGGTGATGTGGACTACACTTGTGGTTTGTGTTTCAAGCTGCTCTTTTGGCCCCATTTTTGTGGAGGGAAAAAAAAAAAAAAAAAAAAAAAAAAAAAAAAAAAAAATCGGTCTATTGTGGCGTGCTAGAACTTTAGCCCAGAGCAATACCCTCCATGTCATTTGATCTCAAGTCTACCTATGCCGTACCGAGCACACACCTCCAGTTTCGATCCACAAGGGTGTGTAACACAGCTGCATCTTTCGCAGCCATTGTGCTTGCGCCTGGTAGAGCACACGGTGCACTTGCTCGGAACATAAGAATTCATAAGGAATCAAGGGAAGAAAGTGGAAGGACCTCTGGCATTTCCATTGTTGGAAAAATAATCTTGTTTTGAGCGGTGTTGGGGGATACCCCTGTAGTCAAACTTGAGCTAGAGGGCTCCTTGTTCTTAGGGAGTCTCAAGTGGCTGAAATGGGGAGTTCATAGCCTGCTGCTGTATTTTAGATGAGGGAAATTGTCAAGACACTTTCACAATGCCTATAAAAAAATCAACATTTTTCTGGGAACCCTTTCCTGTATAAAGGGCACAGATACGCATTTAATTCAGGGACTAAGTCGGTAATTGACAACCTCCAGATGTAGCATCAGAGCCGTAACAGAGGCGGGATCCTGCTACGCGGTGCCAAGTTCTACACCTGACACTCACTTCTCCCCTAAAATTGTTTTAAAAACAATCATCGCAGTCCAGAAAGGAATTTCATGCGACGTAATCTGAATTTGACTACGGGTTGCAGTGTGGCTCGCTGTTCTGTATAAAAGGCACAGGCAAAATTCTGGATTTTCAGTTATGATAATTTTGCAGGATCTCTGAGGGAAAAAGGCTTCCCCATGTCTCAAAAAGTTCCATCATTAGAATGCATATCCATGTTGATGGTATCTACAAGTGTCCAACTAAAGCAGATCAATATTTAACTGTGGGGATCCTTAAGATAAGCACCTTTGCGAGGAATGAATTATATTTGGAATTTGATTTCATTGAAATAAGCGCATTATTTATGTTTTCATTTACTTTGGCTTTCAGAGCAGCTAAGACCGGATGGCAACACTGAAGCGTGCTATATAATTACGAAGCGCAAAGCAAATTTCCCCCCCAAAATAATACATTTCCCAAATAATTAATGAAGGGGGAAATCCTTAGTAGTCTGATTTAAAAGCATGCATAAAACATTCTGTTTGCGTGAGCAAAATATGTCCCTCCTCCAACTCTGCCTGGGGTCCGGGGTGGGGGCAAAAGACACTCATTACTTGTATTACCTTTTAGCAAATCAAGATGAAACGAGCAGAAAGATGAGGAACATGGTGGTAAACTTGATTAAACTTAATTAGAGTCAACGTCGCTCACTGGGGAGGTTCATGTCCGTAATGGTCACCGTGCAAAGGATCTCACACTGCTGCTGCTGCTGCAGCAGCAGTGCAAATGATCTCAAAGGCTTTTTTTTTCCCTCCCGCCTGTAAACGCTGGCTAATTTATGCTTTGATGTTGTCTGAGTGCAGCATCTTAAGTCTGAGGGCGCACTGCATGTGTTTACTCTACTTATGAGGCCTAAATAATCCCTGCCTCTTTTTACCAACAAACCTTTTACAACAATTAACAAGCGCGGACACCGAGTGGAGAAAAGCGCATAATGAGCCAGATAAAAGGATCCCACTGCGGGTTTTGCAAACCCACACTGCCTATACTTTCTTACCAGTCAACCATGAGGACATCTCAATCAAAATAAGCAGAAACGTTTGTTGGATAATTTGACACAAATTGGGTCTTTGGCCCCTAAATTGCTAATGGATCATATCGAAATCAAATCCTTCTTCCACAAAATAACTATTATCTATACTGCACTGTATGTGTTATGACATTGTATAAGTTGATGACATTCTTAATTGTCAAACAAGTATAAAAAAACAAGTCTCGTGTTAAAATGAACACTTTATAAGGAGTCTTTAATTATGAGGGCATGATAAAGGTATGAACAAATAGTAGATGTGTTTCTCATTCAATAAATGCAACAATTAATAAAAAACAGTTAGTTAGGCGGTATCTAGTACCTTCACGTGATGATAGTTATAGTTTTACGACTAATTTAACAATGTTATCATTATAGTAGTTGTAGAGTGCAATCGTGATGAGCATTTGACTAAGTTTCATTGATGGGCAATTTAACATCAAAATGTAAATTTCAAATGATTTTTATTGATGATATCATTTGAACTCTGGAAAATATTGTTTAGAACAATCTTGTTATTGGTCGTTTTTAAAAATTCTTTTTGACAAAAGAACAGAATGACAATTGCTGTACTTGAGAGGCAATCAAGAGTCAGTTTCACACAATCATGATGGGATTTATCGATTAAATACCTCTTAGTTTGTAGTGCCGATGTAAAAGTGAAAAAAAACAAAAAAACTGGAATTTCCAGTACTGTATTTAATTTGTTGTATTGGATAGCGATTGTGCTGGTCTACCAATAGCCAGTTACAGTACACGCAGTATTGGGACTATCTTGAGCTCGATTGTAAGGAAATGTCAGATTATCGGATGTCTCTGAACATAATCCTGAGCGATTTTCCTGCTGTGTGGGGTGTTTTCAGAATGATTTTCCTGAATGAATGAATGAATGCATTTCCCACCCTGATTTGCTAGGGCCAGCAATTGTAAATGTTAAACACGTTTAATCTTAACGATCAAACAGTATGTATGTGTATTGTCAACACAAAGGCCGGATGAGCCATGGGCTGTGTGTTGTGATGTGAATGATAGCCAATTAGGTCTGGGAGAGGCAACATCATAATGTGCGTCATGTACCGTGTTGGTCATTATGAGTAAGAACATATTTGATTGTTTCTCAGTATGTGTTGGAGTTGTGACTGTTTGAAAATTAAGATCTTACTTTGGAAGTGTGAAATCTTTGAGGGGGGATATGAATTACATTCAAACTAAATGTACAACACTGTGCAGTCCAAACACACAATAGTCCTCGTTGCGGGGAAAAGTTTCCGAGGTCGAAAAGCATCTTAATTTAGTCGCTGGTCTGAGTCAAAGTCAATTAAACCACATTTTTCACCACCTCACTCAACCTTGAATTACAGTGCAAATATTACAGGGGGAGCTAACCTTCTCTTAGCACTGTGTGGGACCCACTGTGCAGGAGTTAACCCAGCTGTACTCACAGAGCCAAAGAGTCATTTTGGACCTCTGGAAGGTGTTTTACAAGCGTTGTTTGCAGAAGAGGTGATCAGGAGCATCTGTGCGCAGTCCCATGACAAAGAAGGCTACAAAAACGAAAAGACGAACGGACCGAAAAACACCACTAGCATTTAAAGCATTTCAATGGGTCTTCATTTGGTCCTAAATTCTCAACTAGCGGGAGTTAATTAGCCATTAGTTGATTATTGCCGACACTTGCACAGCATAACCTTCACAAGCGCAATCATCATCACACGGTCAACGGAGGAGCAAGCTGTGACGACTTGCCCTACGAGTTATACTTTCTGAAAATTGGGCTGTTTGTGCTTCATGATGGATTGATCTACTTTTGCAAAGACAGATGTGTCTAATAATCTTACACTGAGTGGTGTAGAAACAGAACTCTGTTCCTACGACAGAGAACAAATTTGTACCAGAGCAGGAACATGCTTTAGTTTCAGAAGTCCCCAATGACCGTTCAGGTACCAGGCTGCAGAGATAGCTAAAAAAAATATAATTTTTTGTTGTTGTTGTAGCTCTGCATATGCAGATGCATATGATCGGGAATGCCCGTCATCACCTACAAAACAAACCCTTGGTGATTAGTTTTCGATCAGGAAGATACATCAGCACTGAGCACCAAGGTTATTATAGTTAACTAAAGTTAATGAAATGACTAAAACTAAAATTGGAAAAACATTTACGAGAACAAAATAAAATAAAAACAAAAATGCTTTTACAAAAAAACGAAAAATAACTGAAAATACTGCTTACTTCATAAACCTAGCAAATACTAAATGTAATTACAGGTTAATGTCATTCATTTTATTCTTTGGCAATTAATAACCTACCAGTGCATGAGCCTTCGGGACTCATTATAGACATTTATTTTGGTATTGCTGTATGTCCAAAGAGAAGACGGAAGGTCAAACAGTCGTTTAAGAATGGTAGTTTACTTTACTTAACTAGTACTTTTTTTTATTATCTTGCACCCGACAAATACTCAATACATTAAAAAATAAAATAAAACTAATACCAAAACTAATAAAAAGCTACATTAAAAAAAAAAAAAACAACAACATTTGAGAAAATTGTAATACAAAGTAACAAACCTGCTGTACAAAATAAAAATGAATTTAAAAAACAAACTTAAAAAAAACTATCATGAAAACTCCAAAACTATTATAACCCCGCCGAGGACCGACTGTAGATGGACATGACCAACACAACACACCACACCGCAATTAAGAGTCTCATCCCACTAACCAGAAGTTTCTGGTGATCAAATGTAACCTGACGTTGTAACTGGGCTGACCTGTAAGAGGCTGTGATGTGAAAAATAAAGTGGAGCTGGTCAGGGGCACATGAAGGGGATCAACACTAAACCCTCAGGACAGGCAAGTTACACCGTCAGGAAAAGAGGCCAGGCGCTCGTCATCCCTCGTGGTTTCCCCTCGCAGGTCAGTTTCAAGGACCCTGCGTGTAGCATGTTTGCCCTCCCCCCAAAGCACTGATCCCCATTTCCCCCAGACCATCCAGTGAACTGCTCAGTTCCAGGCAGGCAGGCTGGCGGATGGACATCCCTTAACAGGCAGCATCAGCGGCACTAGTGCTACTAGCCTGTAATTAACTCAGACAGCTCAGGCTTGGAGAGAGGCAGCCGGGCTATATCATAATGAGCTCAGCTGGGATTAGGAGGACAGGGCAGGGGGGTGAGCAGAGGGGAAGCGTCGGAGGGAAGGGGAGGCGTGAGGGGGTACCACAATTCTGGCCTTAACCTACAATACGGCATCGCGGAGGGCCAGGGGGAGGCAACCGGGAAAGACGAGGCGGAAAAGTGAAGAGGAAAGAAAGCGCAGAGGCACAGGAGAGAGGATGGAGGAGGTGAGGAAAGGTGAAGGCCGGGGGAGACGGGAGGAGCCAAGACGATGGCTTTAGGCCAAGCTTTGCGTGGAGCGTCACGAAGGGTCACCGGTAGTGCTGCAGTTACAAGGGCTTCTCGAGATCAAAAAAGGCAACGGTTACACTACAAAAAGAGACGCAAAACGAGACAAAAGGAGGCAAGAAAATTGAAGTACAATGGTTGTAAAGTGTATTTCAAACATTTATGAAGACCACAATGGTGAGATTATTATATATATTTTTTTTTACCATTTTTGAAGACAGACAAATATTGAAACTATGTTTACTAAAGTGTTCACCAAAAAAGGCACATATTTTATATTCCGAAAATCTCATGGCACAAAAACATCACAAAAAGCATAGACACTGTTCTATGGCAAAACGCATGTTGACGTGTTTTTCTAACTTCCACAAACAGACAACAATGTACAATTCTGTGACTTTTGCAAACAATGACGGTGACAATGTACAGGGGTTCTATCATTTATGATTGAGTTCTGTTCATACAGCGGAAATGTAACCCGAAAGAACGCAAGACGAAAAGTGTTGTGGTCCAGATTAAAGTCATGATTAGGTAAATATTTGTAAAACAAATTAAAAAAAAATAATACACAGGATAATCACTCGGGAATATACTTAAATGAAATAACAACCCAAACATATTTTTTCAAGAATATGTTCTCCGCAGGCCCACTAGTTGAAACATGGCATTCTGATTAATATTGTGTTTGTGGATTATGAGTTAGGCAGCAAAATTGACCACTTTTTGGCCATCTCCGAGGGCGGCCATTTTGTCACTTCTGTCGACTGAAAATTACATCACAACTGCTCAGGGCTGAGGTCTCTGTGTGTGGCTATACAACGGTGAAGCGCAATCTTGTGGTTTATTGTGATTCATTTGGGTTTGGTTGGACTTTTTTTTATTTACTCTTTAAAAAAAAAAACACTAATTTACAAGGTTCATCAACTGATTCGTACTAGATAATGTGAACTATAGGTGTGAAAACACCCTTGGAGAGACCACGTCATTTGTATCCGCTGCGCTTTCATGTGTGAATATTTGGGTAGCCAATTTAACAAATGAGGAGAGTCTAATGATTTTACACTGACCCCCGCTGTTGGGTAATGATGTGACGGACTGAGGGGATGCTGTGAAGTTGGGAAGGTCATAGTGAATTAAAAAAAAAAAAAAATGTCAGTATTCTCACGGTGGTGCAGACAAGACAGAAAAGTGTGTCAAGTACGTAGAAAGTGACTTACTTTTCAAGAGTGAGTTTCCGGGTGAGGTTTTTGAAGTAGGCAAGTTCGTTCCACACGCCATCGCTGTTCTCTTGTCTTAGCTGCCAGGGTTCGGCGCGTGGCATCCTTCCATGTGGCCTGAAGTATAAAGACACTTCTCAAGCAATCAATTGATTAGGGGATAGACCCCTTAGTTCCCCCCTTGAATTTAAAGTGCATAGCACAGTTTATTTAATTCCATTGAAGACCTTTGGGATTAACTACAGTAGAGCATTCAAACACAACTGCCTAACAGTGGTACCATTAGGAGTCAAATCATTCTCTTCCCAGAAAGTATGCCTCAAAAGACAAACAAAACTTGGCGGTTCACAGAACTGAGAGTGATGATATTCTCAAAACAGGAAAAGGAAAATTGTTGCAGTCAGAAAAGGATCCGTTTACTCATCAAAATGTGAGTAATGCAATTCATTAAATATCAATTATTACATACACAAATTCATTTAATAAAAAAATGTTAATTTAAATATTCAACTCAACATAATTCATAGGGCACTTTAAAAAGCAAGTACATCGACCTGGATAAAGTTCTGTACATGAGATTATAAAACAATGAATAAATAATTAATAAATTCTATTTTTGGTGGGTTCATTCATTAAATATACAAGACACATTAGCATTTGCCATACAAAAGGTCCAGAGTTTTACACCCTCTTTTTGCACGGTCAACATGTGCGAAATTGTTTGTCAATGAGAGAAAAGAACAAGACTTAAGTCTCCACTGACCAGTAAGAGGGCACTATGAAGCTTAAATTTGAATCTTGCGATCGCGGCGTGGATGATGTCACTCGCGTTGCAGGAGCTAAAGTTTGAATGTAAACAAACAACTGCAGTTGAACAGGCATTAGATCGTCCATCAACGAATCGCGCACATAGAAGGAACGATTTAAAGCTCCAGACTAACTTTTTTTTGTTTAGGAGCACAGTGGCCCTCAAACAGAAATTTTAGGGGTGTATTCTGTAAAGCGACTTTTGAAGTAAATTCTCACATTTCCACTCATTTTCACAATGGGTGCATTCAGAAATAAATTCCAAGCGCAGTGCTTTACTCCAACAGTTCGGAAACTCAGAGCGTTGTTCGCTCGCTGTTGGTGCACCAAAAGAGGAGGGCCGGAGCAGATCGCGCTCTGGCCACTCCAACTGGGGACATGGTGTGCCCAGAGCGTCAGGCAGTACAGATGGAAACAATTCAAGCACGAGCTGCTGATTGGTTTATAACGTAAAGGTGCAATCGGAAATTCATGGTAGGGGAGCGCGCTCCGCCTCTCCCAACACACACCCGGAGTGGTTTTAGGATGTCAGAGTGAATTTTCAAACGCAAATTACTGATAAATGGGTCCAAGTGTGGAGCCGAAGTTTGTCAATCACAAAAAATATTCAAGCATAATCATTTTTTTAAATCTGCACTGGTCGCACATGTGTGAGTAGTCTCAAATTTTAGGGGTTGTTTGGAGCCCTTCTGTCCCATTTGTCCTTTCTCTCGCATCACTTTACTACATCTTAGTACCAGCTAGCATCCGGATGCTCCATATTTCGTCAGAATGCATTCCTCACAGAGGGCAATGTTAGAACCTTCCTTAAAATACTGCCTGCATAGTGACATTAGTCCTGTGTTTTAAAATGAGATCAATTCGTAAATCAACCTCCATTGTGGAATGGATTGCAGACAAAATCTTGTACAAAGTCTTCCAAGAAGAGTAGAAGATTTTATGCAGTTATTAAGAGAGTGGAAGCGCCATATTGTCTACTTTTTACTTCCTGTAGGTGTAATGGCAAACTGTCCCATTTAATTTGTTGCATTATACATAGTGTAAGGCTTATGGAACACAAAGATATACATATGAAAAGCCAGCATTACACTTTGGGGATAATGGTTGGTACCCCACATTACCTTGCCGCCTTTGGCCAATTCGCATGGGGTAACGAGGCCCTTAGTCGCACTCTGTTTTCGTTATCCTGCCGGTTTAGTCATATTGAAATGAGCAGCCTTGACTTTAACATTTTAGTGGCAAATCATGTTGCCACCTATGGATTTGTTAAAGCCCAGGGCACTGCCTTGCACGGCGGAGAATGCGGAGCATTCCCAGTGCGCCTTGAAAATGTAAATAATGGCTTGCGTGCACACATGCAAACAAGGACCTCAAATGTCTACACCTCACTTATAAATACTTAATGACACTTTGTCTTTTGTCTACAGTAGCAGGCTCCAACACTGAACTGACACACACGGTTCCCCAATCAGTCTTTGGTTGAAGTATTTCATTCAAATTAGCCTATCAATTGCAAAATAAAATGGCTTTTAGAGAGGAATTTGCAGATTAAAACGAAGAATGGGTTTTTGTGGCCTCGCGAGCAACTCTCCGACCACAAACGCACACAGTAGGCTTTCTCGTTCCCACCGAACCGATGCAGTCCAAGTGCTGCGACATCGGGCCCTCAAAATTTGAATTGTCATGCAAGACTTCAGCATTTGTCACAAGAGCTCAGTTCAGGAGAAGTCAAAGGACATAGCACGTGTTTTGCATTTTCCTTGGCTTTTTGTAATGCTAATTCCAAAAGAAGGCTCAACAAGAGAAGAACATGTGAAAGGGGAGAAAAATGTAAAGGCACATTTAAATAAATTAGACCAACGGAATGCAAGGGCGGAAGCGCTTTAAAAGGACGAGGAGGGACAGGGGGCGATAATTTTTATGAATAAGGACGGAGGGACGAGGCTGGAAAAGTTCCCAGGTCGCGGACGGAGGATGGACCGGCAAAAAAGGGTCGAGTGCCCAGCTCTGCCAATTTCCTTATTTCGAATTGTGAAAAAAAGCTGTTTGCGCCTCCTGCAGCTTTAAGATTCAACATTAGGTTAAGAAGGTCACAGATATGGTGGACAGCAGCCATTTTAAAGCATGTAAATGCAGCCATGCTACGCTAATGCTAGTTAAGTTGGTGGCTACTTTGGAATGGAAAATGTTTTTATTTAATACGATTATGCGCTGGTAAGTATACGTCATATGGATCCCTTGAACTTTTAGTATTAATGTGTGTCATGTATGGGCCTACTTAGCGAATCTCATTCTATAGTCTCAGTGAATTTGGCTTCTACTACCTTAACAGTGGTTTCAATTCCCCCAATGTGATATTTAGCGATATTGCGTTCTAAAGAAATGTGTAAGATGCTTTATTAAGTCACAGTAAAGCTTTATACATTTTAATTTGTTTAGAGTGCTCCTAAAAGCTGTTGAACACGGAGCCATGAGAGAGCTATCGTCTTCAGGCCTCAGTGCTTCCCCCCTACGGTATCCTAGTTTCCATTATTAAGCAGGGAAACGAAGAGAACTTTTCCACGCCGCTACGGCTAATTGCTCTGATTCAGGGGGAATCTGTTTATGGGCGCAGCTTTGATCAGAGTACGGATGCTTTAATAACCTTTAATTTTATTTGCGCACCCCCCATCACACCCAGTATGATTAAAAAACTTTTTCCCATCTCTAATATAAACAGGAAGTAGGCTCTTCCCCGCTCTCGACCATGCCGTTTTGTAAAAATATGTTGGTAATGTTGAATGGCAGCGAGGTTTCACTGGGACTGATGGACTACACGCTGTCTGCATGCTAATTAGACAACAAAGTTCATGCCTGCTTTGTGATTGGCTGGTGCTTCAAGGTTGGTTCTCTCATTGGTGGTGGACAGCAACACGGAAAACTGATAACTTGAAAAGTTGACAATTTCTTACTTCATTTACAGTGCTGAGCTCAGGTTTGGGGCCATCGTCAACTATGTTTTTGTCTACAAAACTTAATTGGTCAGAGGTTTAATAAATCACCATTTTTGCAAAGTATAACTATAAGATATAATAATATTGTATGTATTTGAAAAAAAAATGGGGGACGGGCAATTTCGAGTCACCCAGCCCTACTCAAACGTCACACCATGTGAAGAAGTTTTCCAAACCAGACCAAGGCGCCTATGTAAAAAGGGCTGCGCCCTCTTTTAGCATTAGCATTCTGAAGCAATATAAAATGTCATTTTCAATCGGCGAAAGTGTCTAAGTGGAACAGCAGTGATCAATCAATCCAATGCACCTGAGTTGACATCTCCAGTCAGCACTTCAGTAATTGTGCAGCGTATGCCCAGTGTAAGACCAGGTTGCTTCCACATTTCAAGAGTTTGCCAATTTTAGCATGATACAATTCTTTGATGGCATTCTGAAAAATATGTGGCCAAAGCGGCGTTGCCTCCGCCCGCCCTTTGTTCTCGCCGCCTGAGCCACTCCGCGCTGAGCTGACGTGAGCCGGGGCGCTGAGCACGCTCGCCGCACTTTCTCACGGGCTCACGTTGCACCGCTGTTTTCTTTAATTAACCCATAGAGAAAACAGCTGACGGGGGTCCATACTTAGCTCCCGCTCAGCCGCCACCCATGTGCACTCGTACATACAATTTTAAACAGCAGCGGTGAATGAATGGATTTAACAATACCCACTTATTAATATTTTGACACTTTGTTTAAAAAAAAAAAAATCCTGTGGTTACTGGTGAAGATAGCAGGAAGTGGCCCTCTCTCTTTCCTCCGCACCTTGCACCCTGCAGGAGTAGACACCTCCAGCCTCCGGCTCTCACATCCTAATGAACGCCGAGATAGGAGAGAAGCCGGAGTACGCACTTGGCACAAAACGCCTCAAATTGAGTTGGCTTAAAATTGCTGAGCTTTTCTATGGAATAGGGAGGAATTGGTGCACACTTTTTGAAAAATCCTGCACTCTGGTCATGTCAAACTCCCTATGGAAAGGAAGGGTTCCCTTAAAGACCTATGTGTGAAGACCATCAGTGTGATGGTGTGTCACGGTACTTTTGACAAGACACAGTGGACATAAAAAGGCTGTTTTTCTGGAGAAAGAAAAAAAAAAAAGTCATTCCATCAACGTGAATTATGTTCAAACTCATGTAAGTGGAATTCACCATGCACTTAACATACCTCTGATTAGCATAAAATAAAATGTAACTGTTCTAGTAGGCTTTTCCTGGTGCTAATGGTGGAAAAGATTTTGAAATGGTGCCAAAGGGCTCAGGTATCAACCAACCATGACTCACCTGTTTTCTGGGTGTGGCCATGAGACCTTTGCAAGCTGAACCCTTCGGCACTGTGATGTCATTTATAGTTGACAGCAAGTGGCAAAATGGCCGCTCGCTGAGATGGCTAGAAACGGGTGGATTTTGCTGCTTAATTCATATTCCACAAACACAAACTTAATCAGAATATCGTGTTTATATTTGGGGAGCATAGAACAAATTATTCTAAAGAAAATGTTGGAGTTGATGTCCCCTTAAAACACAAAAACCTGGCATTTGAAGAGGGGTGTGTAGAGTAATTACATGCACTATATGTGGAATTTATGAGCAGTAATCAGAATAACAGTGTCATGTAAGTAATGGCATTAATAACAATGGTTACTTTTCCCAGTAATGTGTAATCTAATCAATGACTTTTTTCAATCAGAAACTGTTCTCACTAGCAGCAACAGCAAGATTGCTACACCAAGAAGCATTTTTTTCTTCGTCTTTTTTTGTGTGGTGTAGATGAGACAACGGCATAACTGAAGATGATTGACTAAGGTAGTCAAATTTCATTGTAAGACAATCAGATGTTGAATTGGGAGATGGTTGTTGACATAAATGGATTGTTGCATAGACACACATGAGTTACTCACAAAAAGTGAGTTGTAAAGATTGAGGAAATGACGAGAACGAGGAATACTGAGCGGAATGGCGAGCCCCGTAAACTCTAAAAGTGAAGCGGCCCTCTTTAAATGTTAGTCCTGTATAGACATCACTTTTCTGTAAACGAAAGTACAGGAAAGAATGTTGTTCATGCAAATGCAGATTACTCTATGTGTGGACAAAAGCGCTTCTGCACAGCAGTAATTTCATAAATGAAACGTTAAAACATGGTACGCACATGTCATTTGCTTTCTGCACCGCTTTTAGCTGGTCTTTGATGGCCTTGTAGTTCTTCTGTACTAAAAACAGACGTTCACGTCTTCTGTTGTGAGCCCTTCTCAGTTCCTCATTCTCCTTAGTCTGTAAAAAAGACACATTTATTGGAAAGTTAAGCTAAATGTGCATTTTTGTCAAACATACAATTCCATGTAGAGATTGAATCGAGAATTTGTGTCAGCACCATCAAACTGGCTGGAAAGCAATCTTGATGTGCACATATTGTTTCATAAATTCATTGTTTTGGAAGCCAAACAAAAAAATGTTTGGGGTAAGGAACTCGATTCAAATCTTAGAAAGACTAGCCTGGCATTCACATGCAAACGCCATCAAATAGAGCATGAGTTGAGTATAAACATTTAAGTCTTGAACGATGAGTTTTAAGCTTACATTACTATAATGGTAGGTGCCTGTGAAATATGCAGACAAGAGTCTTGGGACACAGCTCTTAATTAAAATGTCCATCAAACTGATTGTTGGAAGGTATTACAGGCCAGGCGTCCGAATATTTTTTCCATATAGTCAGTCACCAGTTGAACCCTCCAAAGTTAAACGCCTCAACCAAAAGTGGAGCTCGAAACCAAAATCTCCTGGTGAAAAAAAATGTCTCAAATATTAAACAAATCAAATCTTGGAGCTCAAACCTTCATATGCGAGCTTGGCAAATATTTTGAGAATTGAGCTCAATGAGGACCTCAAGGATTAACTGTTTTGCAGGGGAGGAGTTCAAAAAGGCAAAAGTACGAGTGATGGAAAAGGGGTCACGTGTAGTGATAACCATAGAACAGGGTTAGGGTTATATCAATTTTCTATAGCACTTGTCCTCATCAGTCATGCGTGAGCGGGAGCCTAGTTTAGATGGCTTTAGACGAGAGGTCATACTGTACTGTATCGAATTTAAAAAAAAAAAACTGTCAAAGTCTTCAACTGTCTTCAAATCATGATCGCTTTTACTTATAAAATTTTACGATAAAATTTGTGAGTAAATTTGTAGTTCTTAAAATATTGGTTGAACAGTTAACTTGGAACAAATGATTTTTTTCCTTTTAAATCAGAACAATTTGAAAGTCAACCACCGCCAACAGTGTTGGACTTCGGCACTGTTTCTGTACTTAAAACTAGGAGAGCGCACAGTAGGTTGCGTTGTTAGCACTACGGTTGACAGCTATTAAAACACCGCGAGATCGGACTCCTGATTTAAAAACGGAGGAGTAAGAGAAGACAACATATAGATTTTTCTTGTCAGGAGAGGCCCTTCCCGCCTCCTCCCCATCGCTCTGACCTTAACAGTGAGGGCGAGTGAGAAAACACTTTCGGCGGACAGGACGAACAGGGGGCTGCGAGTGAAAGGAGAGAGAGCAGCATCTGGTGAAAACGGAGAAATTAGAACGAGAAGAAAGAGAGCGAAGCAAAAGGGAAAGTGAAAGGAAGAGGGGCTGAGGGTGGTGGGTTTGAGGGGTTCAGGGAGGGGGTGGGGGGGTGGTGGGTGTTCAGGTTTCTGCTCGAGTGGCCAGGGCTTGGGAGAGTTGTCTTTCTGAAGGGAAGGAGCTTGTTTACTGCTGATATGACACGGCTGCCCTGCAGAGAGGGAAATGCGAGCCCTCAGCCCTGTTATTATTAACAAGGACAAAGAGAACAGAGAGAGCCCACACAAACATGTGCCGGACAGCAAGTGCACACACGAACACACACACACACACACACACACACAAACAGAGACTGCCAATGACAAGTATGGATTTTCCCTAGCGTGGATTATTCACAGAGGACATCTGCAAGACATCCTCTGCCCCTTCAAGCAGCCCGCAGCCTCTCAAAAACAAGGCTCTAATGAAAGGGTCCAGGGCTACTAACTAGTGACCAAGTGGTGGAGTGGGGGGGTGACGCACAGGAGGATGGAACAAGTGGCAGGGCATTAGCCACATCATGGATTCCCAGGCTTCTTATAGCACTTCCCATGGGCGGCCCGACTCGGTTATCAGGCCACAGCCCCTTGCCCACAGATCAATAGGCAGCCCATGTGGTGGACGTTCTCAAGCTGAAAAATAATTACACGGCAACAAGCCACTGTTTGCTTGAAAGTGAAGACAATGAGGATTGCTGTTTGTTTGCCCGCCCGCCGCCGATAGTTGCTAAGGTCAACATGTCAACGGCACAGCCAGGCGATCCCAATTTGAAAGGCACTCTGTTGGAAAGACCAAGTTGAGAAGATGCGGCCTAGAGTGCAAGATGCCGGCGGCAGGGTCACTTTACGGCACTTTGACAGAGGGCACATTGCTTAACAGGAGATCGAGGCCAGAGGTCCTCAATAGGCAGACCCGGACGTTTTTCTACACTGGATACAAAAAGTCTACACATCCCTGTCCAAATGCCAATTTTTGGGGGGTGATGTGAAACAAAAATTAGACGGACGAATCATTTCAAAATATTTTCAAGAAAAAGACAATAGAACAGCTCAACTTTTGTGGGGATTAATCGGAAGCACTTTGAATTGTAGCAGGTGCGTGCTGACTGCCATTTAATTTCAGTTTGAATGTGACTGGTGAATTCTGAACACAGCTGATACAAAATCCCTATTGATAAGATTTCAAGAAGGTGTGCACAATTACACAACCAAATGAATGGTTATTATTATTTTTTTTTTACATTCAATCTCAAATATTCCTTTGTTTTTTTCCAAATGATTTGTACAGGTTACAGGTCACATTAATGGTGGGAAAACTTATTTTCTTCTAAACACAACAATCTGGACAATTTGAACAGGGGTGTGCATACTTTTTATCTCACCTGTATATGGGTTAAAGGCTACTTTGTTGGATTATTTTGACGTTATTTGACACTTGTAATTTAACAAGCACAAATTTTGAGGGATTTAGGGCGATTTGCTCCACTCAAGTGGGTGTTTCCAAGGAAGACAAGCGGTGAGGACAGATACGACACCAGTGAAGAAAACTGGACTAACCCATTAAGGCCCAAAGCGCCTGGTTTAACATCTCCCCAAAATCTATGGGCGACTATAGAATCACCCTCTTAAATTTGAGGTTCTCCCAGAAATTGAAAGCCTACAAAATAATTGATATCTCAGCCCCTGTAGAAGATATAAACATAATTCCAAAAGAATTTGAGAACGTAGACATGTCCCTTTCACACAGGCCTGAGTTCATTATTTGCAGTTTCAATCAAACATGTAAAAGTGTCAGTGCTAGAGAAGCACTATTTTTAATAAAAAAAAAAAAAAAAACAGTGGTGATTACCATCCTCTATTCTGTTACATAGATGTTGCAATCGTCATTGTCTACAAACATATATCTGAACTCATTCACTGCCAGACATTCTTTTATCCTAATGTTAGAAAAAAATTGAAAAAAAAAAAATGGAAAAAAATTCCTGAGATTGGCTGGACTGTGAAAAGACAAGTACATTAATCAGTGAATGAGTTAACCATACATTACGTAATACTGGTTCCACTGGTTCCAAGTCCACAAATGCGTCGTCTTTTTCACTGCCGTCATTTCAGAGCTCCCGTGAATCACGATTGTCCATTAACCCTTTCATGTACAGTGGTCACTACAGTGGACAACTATTTAAAAGTTGCTTTCGCCTATATTAATTAATCTAAAAATATTTGAACCCTTTCATGCATTAATTATGATTTGATGTAATTATTCAAAACATACATATATTTTTTAGATTAATTAATATAGGCGAAAGCAACTTTTAAATAGCTGTCCACTGTAGTGACCACTGTGCATGAAAGGGTTAATGCCCCCAAAAATTCCTCCACGGTCTCACGACACTATCACATGTATATTCTGATGCATTTCATTGGCGAGGAGACCGAGAATTGGATTAAAAAAAGAAAAAGACATAGCCGCTCTAACGGCTATAAAGGTAGACAGACCTAACAGCACTCCCAGCTCTATTGGTAAAAACGCGGTTATGCGCTCCCGGCCATAATGGGTTAAAGCTATCTAGCTATTAAGAAAAGAATAGATTTTTTTAGATCAAATTGTTTACAATGTTTTATTTGTTTGTTTGTTTGCTTTTTTATTAAATGCAAATTATTAAAATATATTTTAGATTAGATTGTTTGGATCCCAATTATGTTGGTAAATGTATCTTATTCCAAAAGAACGCATCAACTCAGAATGCACTTTTGTTTCCTTAACATTTATGAGATGAATAACAAAACGATGAACAATAAAACAAATAATACATTTCAACATGTACCCACTGCCCATATGCACTCAAACCATTAATACATGCAGTCAGTTCCACATTTGAGTTGTCAGTTTTTTCCCCCCGCTGTGCATTCCTTCACGAAATGCTCCTCAAGCGGCAGATACGTAAATGGCACCATTAACTAAGACAGTCATGCGTGTCGTCTGAATCCATGCCGAGCATCACTGTCCGCCTTGGTGCCTGCCAGTGATATTAAGTCAGACACTTCAGATCTGACAAGAAAATGATGCCTAATACGTTCTCGGGATTGTGTTCTAAAGGGAGATGACCTCTGCTTAATCACTTGCTCGCCGGTCAACCCAAAAGACGGGAAGGATAAAGAGAGGTGAAGTGGAGGACCGCTCCAGGGTATGTCTTAGGTTAACTAAAGCGATTGAAATTACTATGTAAAACTCATCCTTGGGTGATCTATTAAGAAAAAATGTGTCACACTTTGCTCAATGCAGAGTGGAAGCTCAAAGATTGAACAAAATTACACTGGCAGTTGGTTGCCAGTTTAATTTGTTCGGTGACCAAAAGTGGCAGATTTTCATAGGGGGTGAGGACGAACGGACTCGACGCGGGGGCTATTGTTATGTAAAACAGACCTATTCTCAGGACAATTTGCTAAAATTCAGAGTGGTTCGCTCATAGACAGTTAAGACAAAATTTACCTGGTTGTTTAATTTCACACTTGAAAAGAGGGCAATGAATCCAGAGACCCAACTATTTGTGTACAAACCATTACAAAAAAATACTATTTCTTTATGTCTTCATTTTGGCCTTATACCGCATTCTGCCCTTTACTGAAATTGAATTCAAATCGCCTTCGGGCTCGCACTGCGAACGTAACAGCTCAACTCCTTTCTGTGTTTGGTCTTGTGATGTTCACAATGCGAGCCCGAGAGCAGATTGAACTCAATTTCAGTTGGCGGCAGGGGGCAGTATATAGCCAAAACGGCAGCCCGCTAAAATGGATGAAAATGGGTGGATTAATTTGTTGAGTTCAACCAGAATACCATGTTTAGACTTGTGGGGGCACTTGGAAGATACTGCATGTTTCCCTTGAATTCCCCTTAAGTGACAAATGCCTACAATATGATGCATCCCAACATCAAAGTGTAAAAAGAATATCACCGAAGCAAAACCTAAAATAAAACGTAAGATTTGACAAGAAGTGTTTATATGGTTGGAGCTACTGCTTACTTCTGATGAGCATTATTCTTTGCCTCCTATGTTCTAAAAGCCTCAAAAGATTTAAAAAAAATAATAATGCTTGCTGACTCTTTAAAGGAAATGTAGGTGAAATTAAAAATTGTACATCTTCAGGAGAATTTACCTTTAAGTTTCCACTGTACATATTGATTAAAATTGTTTTGGATCACTTTACTTGGGTTTAAAGCTGTAAGAATAATAATGTATATCATTATTTATGTGTTAGGTTTTTCATGATTAGGCTTGTTTACTAATTTGTGCGTTGAGAAAAGCATAAATTCAGTCACCAAAAGAACTACATTACACCTAGAAAGGGGAGCAAAATTGCAACAAAGCAGAAACAAAAGACTGCTGAAAAGTGTTTGAGAATTCAAAGCCACACCATTAAAACAACCGTAAAGATAAATGTTAACTCTAAGAGAACTGAGGATAAATAACAGTGCATAGAAAACGTGGGGGTGAAAGGACCAATAAAGCTGATTTGCTCAAGGAAGTATATAGACTGTGTTCACTTTTGACCAAAGAAGTCTTTCCCTCCTGCTACTTCACTGCCTACACACACTCTCTGAGCTAGAGAAGGTCACCTAGGAATCGCAATTGAACCTTTTGAGGCGGTGACAGTTACCGAGCTGCAGAGATTCGCACCTTACGCCAACTGATAGCTGTAATCAAAGATACAGAAAGTGAGCCACCGGCCACATACTGTAGTCAGAAATATTCTCCCGTCTGAGGTTTTGTTTCGGAGCCCCCGGTATGTCATTGAACTTTACAAAAGTCAAAGTCACTTACTGACAATAGGCAGTGACACGTCTTTTTGGGGAGTATGTCTTGGACGCAGGTTAACTTCCAATTTTCAAATTTCAAATTGTGGCCATCACAAAGCCGTTATTGAATGCACAAGCGCTGCTTTTGGTGACATTCTTAACAAGACATGATACGACTGTTGAAAGAGGTTAGCCACTGTACTAAAAACTAGAATACAGAAAACAAATATTATATATATCTTTGTAACAGATTAGAGGATGGGATTCACTTTCCTTTTTTTTTTTTAATTAAAAATAGTGCTTCTCTTGCACTGATAAAAAAAAGAAGTTACTTTTACATTTTCGATTGAAAGAGTAAATTAATAAACTCGGGCCAGTTTGAAAGCCACATTTTTAAGCTTTCAATTTCTTTTGGAATTATGTTTCTGCTACAGGGGCTGAGATATTGATTATTTGCTAGGTGTTGAATTTCCGTGAAAACTGCAGGTTTTCGAGGGTGATTCCAAAGACAACCTTAGGTTTTAGAGAGATGTTTAGCCAGGTGCTCTAGACCTTAATGGATTAAGGGTCCCACTGTACACAAAATGTTTTCATCCACATGAGAGACTTCACCTTTGACTGGAGCAAGTCCTCAAGGTCTCGAATTCTTTGTTGCGCTCCTCTTCTTCCTCCATGATAAAGTTCGACACTGCCAGCCGGGGACAGAGAGCGGGATCGCTGCACAGGTGCGCCCTGGGTAAGCCAAGAGAGGCGCTAGGTTGAAAGCATAATCGCGTAACAATGCAACAATTAACATCTGTACTGTAGATACTGAGTGGATGCCAACAGAAAAAGGGATGAATAATCCTCCTCCCTCCTCACCTTGACAAAAAACACGCATTGCTGACTTTGGTACACACAGATGCTCACAAAAACAAACGGGCTACCAAAGGAATAAAAAGCATGCTGGGGCAGCAGGCTGCATCAGCTAAAGGGAGAAAGTTCGGCTTGTGTGCGTGTGTGAAAGAACGGCAAAGGTTTCTCTCTGCGACTGGCTAATGAGTATGTTCATTTCCATTTACATTGTTTCTTTGACAATAATGATGTCCCATTAGGGAAGACTAAAGGGGCTATAGATTCCAGGATGTGCTGGGCTTCATTACAAGAGGTGGGCAGGGAGGTCGCTCTAATTGCTCTACTAGGGGCCTCCAGGTTACACTTGATAGGACAACCGATTAGCGGGGAGCGGGGCGGGTAGTCGGGGGGTGCAGTTTGCTCGCCACCCTCGCCTCTAACATGAAAATAAATAAATAAATCAATAAAGAAGTGCTGTGGAGAAGGAAAAAAAAAAAAAAAAAAGCAGTGCGAACAATATGCTAGTGGAATCTGAATAGGAGACGATGGGAGGCGCCCTGTGGAGCTCAGGAGGCCTGACCAGATGGCGGGCTAAAAAATACAGGGCGCCTAAACGCACAGCAGTCCTTGAGCTGGAGTGGGTGTGAAGTGCAAAGAGGAAGAGTGTTAGATAAAGATGGCAGATCATTAATTCGAGTTCTGATGGCTGTTTCTGAACAAAACGCTGCAGTTGTTCATCTTTACTTGCGTATTCAAACACATACGGAGGCGTATGTGTGTAGGAATGTGCGCGACTGTTACGGCCGACGCGGGTGACCTGGTGCACTTCATTCCGCCGTGGCGTCTGCTCGGGTGCCAACCATGTGTGCTTTAACTCAGCCTTAATGGCTGCGCACAACTAATTAGCAGAGTGATCTGCATATTCTTGATGCGAGGCGTGCCAATTGGCCTGACCCCGCGTGGATGTCGCGGGGCGAAACCGAATGGCCAGAAGGGGGATCCCAGATCAACCGAAAAAAAGGCCAATGATGAAGTTAAAATGAGAACATTCTCAATGTGTGGTATCATGAAACATTCTACGAGGATAATAAGCACTGGTAGTTCAATTCGGAGTTTTCAGGGGGGTAAAAACTTTAAGTCAGGGGCAAGACTAGTAACGGGTCGGTCAATCGATTGAATTTGAATGTTCAGAATCCACCTCTTTCCGAGCAAGAAGTCGCTCCATCTCTGTGCAGTCATAATATAATTCCAGTAGTGGTACTTTACAGTTACAAGTGGCATAATAAAAAGTTGATGGTACATATACCATGTAGGGCAAGGTGTCACGTACAGTACCGATGACATACAAACTAAAACAAAATTGAGATATTCTGAAGATGGCATTTTTTTTGTCTGACTCGATCTAGTCCAGATATTTTAGGCACAGAAAAAGGGCCAAGGCATTCTGGAGAGAATAAGAAGATGAAAAAGCAGAGATGCCGCCATGGTCTACATCAGTAGTGCAGCTGGTTGGCGGCCACGACCTGACCCGCGCATTGCACCTGCTAATGTCTCTGCAAACATGGAGGCGCAACACACACACACACACACGCAGGATGCTGAGGAGAGCAAGTTGTCAAAACACCATTTAAAAACAGCCTCTATTCTGAGTGGGTATAAAAACTGGCTGTTGTGGGGCCCCCCCCGAGAAGAAACATTTCATAGACATCTTCTCGCCTCCCTTCACCTTTCCTCCACATCTCTGAGAGAGAGGTCACAGTTATCAATGGTCTTATTTATGATTTCAGCAGCATGTCTTGCGTGAATCTGGAGCACTCAAAGCATAACATTGTTCAAGTTGCACAAGGAACACAAATGTTGTACTCAAGCATACAAACATTACTGTTGACAAAGATACACAGTTTTCAGAATGTGTAAGCCAAGTGGTCTGTGAAGGAAACCCATGATTATCACCTCAAACCTCAACTTTTAAATACAAATATAACAATTTCATACTCTCTTCTGAGGCATTTGTCACCGTTTTACAGTCTTTCCAAATGTATTTTTCCTCTATAGGAACCAATGGAAGTACAGTTAATCTGCTCTTGGGTCAAATTAAACCAGTTGAATTTGATAAGCAACGGAAGCTTTTATGTCTGTAAAACAAAAGGTACATCCAAAAAAGCACATCTACATCAATAGTGTGCCAAGAAAGCTTTAGAAATCAGAAGGCGTGGACCCTGATTTAATTTTATAGATTAGTATAACATCCCTGCCATTATTCATCTTCAAAATACACTGTCAACATTTGTTTGCAGAACCAGTTACGGTCAAGCAGACATGATATAAATCAGAAACTTAATGATTAGGTGTAAACAACAATGTTCCATAATGTGTGAGTGTGTCCTGAGGCGAGCAAGCAAGTCCGCAACTAGGAAATCATGTTGAATGGCATCAATACTATTAAAGTATTTCGTGCAAAATAATTGCATTACATGTATAAAGAAGGGCCTCCCGCTGAAGCTTTAATGAGGACAGTGGTAGAAATCAAACAACGTCTCTTCAGGCCAGCTTGAGTTGTGCGAGTGAGGCCATCTAGAAAGCTGCCAAACTTAAAGGGTATGAATCGCGAGAAGATCAAAAGCTTGTCTTGGTGTTCATAATGTCCCGCTGAAGCGGTAAATCAGCCAGTGCCTGGGCCCAAGGCATGCGTGAAACCAGCAGCACACGCCGGGCCTGATCACAGAAGGAGGTGTGCGTGTGTAAGTGTGTTTTCAGGACAAAAAGGTTGGCAGAGGAAGGGTCTAATGAATCACATGGCTCTCAACACACCACTGCCTTCGTGTCACTTCTGTGGCTTTGATCTGACGCGAGCGCTGTAATTTTCGGGAAGTGCGGCCATGTAAGCTCCTCGCACACGCGCCGTTCTAACCGGCTAAAAGAGAAATTTGTGCAGACGTCGACCCACCTGCTGCCTCCTGACAGGAGAGATGTAGTGAAGGGCTTCATCCTCTGAATGCTCACAATGAAGCGTCTGAGATGCAGCGAGCGTCTGCTCTGATACAAGTGCCTGGAAGGAATGTAAGGAGCAGGCGTGAGTGTTTGGAAGAGAACGTGACTTACCGTTGAGCAGAAACAAGAAGAGCTGAATCACATAAAAGTACTACTGTTTGGTACACTCGGTATTCCCCTTCAAAATAGGACCACCAAATTAAGTCTCATTGAATGTATCAGTCAGCAAAAGGGATTAACCAACAATAAGTAGAATGAGGGTCTCCATTATTTACCAAATCTCACACACACACAAATACAGACTACGGCAGTAAAGTCGACCGGCGAGGCTCAATCTACAGAGAACTTTAAGACAGGCTCAGCTTGGGCAGCCTAGATGCAGCGGGCAGGCTTCACAGCCATTTAGGCCCCACTACATCCTAATAATTATATTGAATGAATTGTATTATATTTTCAGATAATGGATGGATTGTATTATAACTATAATATTCAAATTATTGAAATGGCTGACCTTCAAGTTTAATGACTGAGTTAATTTGTGACAAGCAAACATGTGCCCTACTGGTTGCATTTGACAAGGCACTTAATCAATAGTCTACATGTATATTAAGAGGTGAGTATAGCACTGGCCAACCAACTTCACAGCTGTATTTAGTCGCACAGTTAATTAAGACACAACCATTAATGCATTGCTGAGCAATTGGATTTGGTTACGGCCGACATTCAAAATCAGACTAGGGTCTTATAAAAACTAAAAAAAAAAAAAGAAAAGTGATCCATCTGTACATGACGTACTAAAACTACTTACTACTTTTGTAGTTCTTCTCTGGAAGTTTGAACCTGTTTGTCACAGATTAGCTATCAACTGTAAATTCAAAAACAGGAAAATATATTTTAAAAAGGTGTCATTTGTAGACCAGAGGTGTCAAACTCATTATTGTTGCGGGCCACATCACAGTTTCGGTGTCCCTCGGAGGACCGTTACAACTGTGAACCCATATAAATGTATGATTGCCTTATATCAACACGTATACACAACAAATTGATGGATCACAAGTTTTGAAATCGTCAGCCAGTAAATAGTTTGTTCAACTATTTTTCAATTGATTTGAAAGGAGGGATCATTAATAAATGCTTGCAATATCTAATATCTACTGTAAAAAAATGAAGACAATTTGAAAGAAAAATTTCAAGTCAACACATGATTTGCCTTCGCGGGCCACACAAAATAATGTCACGGGCCTTGAGTTTGACACCTGTGTTGAAGACGCTTCTGTGGTGTCTGTCTGTCTCTAAACTTGACATTTGCCAACATCTTTACACCTTTGCTAAAACCTTGTGACAAGATGGCGTAAAATAGGGCGGGGGTGGGGGGGGACAGCCACACCTGCTGCTGTCGACACTTACCTCATCAAATCTGAGCCTGACTAAGTAAGGCCTTAGCAACTGTGCCTTACTCTTGAACAGAAAACGATGTCATCACCTTTTTCCTCCCCTCCAACGAGGTAGTGATTGCATTATCGGAAATTTGGCATCTGGGCGCGACCCTATTAACTGCTGGAGTAATCAACTTTAAGCAAACCGGGAGGCGAGGTGGATGATAAATTATTAGCGAGGAAGAGTTTGTTCATATTTTATTAAATTGCCCTGTCAAAAGGGGGGTTGGCCAAATTATCTGGGGCCTAATTTAATGGACGCTGGCCATACTGGCGAATCTGCTACAATTATTTATCACTTTCACATCGTCAAGAGGACAGGCAGGTTTTTTTTTTCGCAGCAGCAGCGGCTACTGAGCAAACATTTTTCAGTTACCTCTCATTACTTGTTTGTTAGGTAGCTTCAAAGAATGAGCAGTTTTACTGTATTTTAGTTTCATTGTTCAGTGGTTAACTTCATTTTGGGAATGTGTGACGGTTAAAAAATGGCTATGGCGGCAACAGCTTGGGCTTGCACCAAATAAATTCATTTTAATGATTTCCTGTGGGAATTTATTGTTTTAAAATAGTTACTTGGAACACACAGATTGTATTCAATTTGGTAGGTTCAATCGAAATTGTTGTCATTTGTATGCATGCTTACTTCTTAAAAAAAAAAAAAAAAAAGAAATGTATATATATATATATATATATATATATATATATATATATATACACACATACACATACACATATATATATACACATATACACACACATTACATAGATTATATATACTGTACAGTGGTACCTCTACTTACGAACGTCTTTTCATATGAAATTTTCAAGTTACGAAACGCATCAACAGGAAAATATTGCCTCTTGTTCTCTTGTTTACGAAAGAAAATTCAGGATACGAAAGGTAAAAGTATGGGCTGCTACTCGCAGTATGGGCTGCTACTCGCAGTATGGGTTGCGACTCGCAGCTCCGGAGTTTCCTACAACATACTCATAGCATCTTCCTGTCATCCCATTGGCTAAGAGGGACCTCAACCGTATGTGTCTATGTGTGTAGATAGACAGGTAGATAGATATATATGTGACAGATATGTCTATGCAGCGTCCTCATCATTCGCCCCTTCGGGTCAAAAGGTGTTCCGACAGTTTTACGTGAATTAGAAACGAGGAAAATAAAAAAAGAAGAAAATCGTTTTTTGTCCATACAAAGCAAGAGATAATAGAAAAGTATGAAAAACCGATGCGTTTAGTTGATCTCGCCAAAGAATATGACCAAAATGTATCGACAGCCGCCACGTTATTAAATCAGTTCTTTACAAAATGCCAGGCAAAAAACACTTCTGAGGGAGAACATGAACCAAAGAGGGCAAAAAGCGGTGAGAACAGCAATTAAAAGGTAAACGACCATTATTTTTATTCTTTACTCTATTCTTTGTTTTTTACATTATGCACAACTCTCATTTATTGTGCAGTAATCTAATTGTAACATGTATTCGTTACATGTCTTGATGCATTTTTATGCTTTATAAAACATTTATGTCTGAATACTGGGGTGCTTGGAACGCATTAGGTCATCTACATGGAAAACACGCTTCTACTTACAAAATTTTCTACTTAAGAAATTTCTTCCAGAACCAATTAATTTCGTAAGTAGAGGTACCACTGTAGATATAGTTTTTTAATGTGTTCATTATGTGTGTTTGGTATTATTGTTTTGACAAAACAATTGTCTTCAGACGGTCTCAACATGCCCAAAAACTCACCAAAAAAATTGCGGCACAACTTCACATTCAGTGATCGAGGAAATTTGGTGGACATACCAAAGTAAAGACGCACAGTTTCCAGGACACCGAAACTGAAGTGGAAGTCATCCATTTTAGGTATTCTGCTCTAAAAATACATAGCACTCCCATAATAATGTTCTAGTTCAAGATAAAAAGAAGAGTTTAGATGTAAAGAGGACATAATGATGTCATGAGTTAAAAAACAACAGATATGGGGTGAGCATGAAGGAGAAAAGAGTATGCATGTGCAGTGAGAACAAGACAGCAAACAGTAAGTGTGAGGCTGAGGTATGGGAGGGAGGGGAGTGAATAAGAGGGAGAAGAAGAAGAAAAAAAAAGCCTGTCTTGGTAATTACTGAACACGATTAGGTTCTTGGGGGAACTTGTCTGGCACTCACGGGCCTTGCTGGCGAGGCTCGACCATATGGAGGGAGGCTTGCTATCGCTCTCCCCGAAGCCCGTGACCCGTCTGCTGCCGAGACCTTGAGCTGAATGCGCAATGAGACTTGCCAGGCCTAATGTGCTACACGTGCGCCATTTATGCCACAAAACAAATCTGATCAATGTTAATTACGTGGCGGTTACAATCGGGAGGGGCTCCTGCCACACACAAACACACAACAGAGATACAGGCATTCGCTAATACACACTCAATCTTCCGCACAGGGACGACATGTTAAGATGCGATGGGCTAAGCTTCAGAACAGGGCTTACCAGTTCGAAGACGTGGATCATTTTGATGTAACCGCTGTGCCATTGTCTGCGATAAGGACTTATTTAGGCCGATGCCAATTTTTTGCAGAAAAAAAATACCGTTTACAGATTAATCGGCTGATTAATTAAAAAAATATGTATTGCATAAAATGAGAAGCTTCATCAGGCAGCAGTGCACTTAAATCCGTGTCAGTGCAGGCGTTGGACAGCCGTTTGTTATGATGTGTTTGGAAGACGCATGGAATTCCGCTCCATGACCAGAATTGTCATCTTCCGTGGCTTGCAGTTAGCACCTGTCTTCAGTTGCCGGCAAATATGGGGGTCAGCCGACACACAAACAACAGAGAGACAGGGTCGCACCGCATAGAGGGCTGTATTTATGGCACTCGTTCCCTATACTCATTAAACTCAACTCAAGATGCTTATTTTGGCTTTACTATATCCTCTATATTTGCTCTTAAACAGCCACGTATGCACTCCAACCCCAAATGGCTGATAAATATTCAGTATGAGGGTGGATTCGGGACAGTTTCATTGGTCCACTGTGACGTCTTTGAAAATATCATTCGTAGATAGATTTATTGATGGCTTGAAGGTCGTCAGTAAAAATTAAAGCGCGTTACATTAAAAGCAGCAGTGTTCAAAGCATGGGAAAAAAGTAACAGCTTATAGTCTGCAAAATACGGTACAAAATGGTAAAAATAATAGGCAAATAATGGCCATTTGGCCGATGATTTTGCCCGATGTTTGAAGGGCCACAATTGGCCAATTTGATCAGCTGGCCCCTAACCGACTTACAATGACACACACACACACAAAAAAAAAAAAAAACTTTGGGGGAATTGGGTTAAAAGTATGATTTTTGTATTTTAATAAGCTGGGAGTCGACACCAACAAGCTGTGCATGTAACTGGTCCAAGGCATAAAAAAGGTTGGAGGGTATAGCTACTTTAGAAGCAGGGGGCTGCGAGGTAAAGGCCCCCCACCAGGCCAAGAGGTACACTTGGTATGCAAGAGGGTGCTTCTTCAAAGAACAAGTGTGTGCATATATGTATGAGTGTGTGCGATAGCTGTTGTGGAGAGGGACTTTAGAGAAGGACAGTGAGCAGTGAGTAGAAGGTAAGCAGTGTATATATTTGTGTGTATCTGTGTGCGCGTGTGTACACATAGCCCTGAGTCCTCCCACACAGTCTGTTTGACCCCACGCGTATGTGCTTAAACAAGGGCCATGTAGTCGAGGCGGCACATGGCTGTGCTTCGTTAATGAGGTGGGCTGTGCAAATGGGCCAGGCTTCTCATCTAATGAGAGCAGTTGAGCTGGTAAAAGCGCACCGCCGGAGTCCATGTCATTAGGAACGTCTCTGGTCGCGGACGTGGCTTGGCTCCAGAAGGCGCACGACAACCCGCGTTGACAATGTTATTTATTTTCAATAAAAACAGCCTAGAAGAAGCTTTTTTTTTTAAGTTACGGTTTGCACCAGTGGAAGCTAATATTAGCATAGCTTTCAACCCCAACGAGTGAACACGGCTTACTCATCCCAGCAACAAACGGTCAACTGGTGGCTCAATCAAGCGTCATCTCCACTTAGCATGGCACCAAACTGTTTAGTAACAAAAACATTTAAATACAAAGCGCTGGAGTCGTAAAAAAACACAAACACAAAACTAGCAAATGCAACTTTTTGAAAGCAAATAAACTGGCCTCCCTTCAGTGCTCAATGGGAGAGTATCCAGTAGTTGAATCACTGCCCACAGGATGAGCACATTATCACTCATGTACTCTGGTGAATCTTCCAGAAAGCCTGAGGTCTGCTCCGGATTACACTGTAATGGCGCTCTTTAATCAATGCACAACACTGACTGACAGCCAGGTAAAAAAGACTACAATAGTAAACTTGATGCTGTGTTGTCGACCGGATCGCAAAAAAGCTGAGTTTACAGTTGAGCGTCCAAAGGGGAAGACAATTGCCTGCTTGAAATCCAACTCATTTTAAAGTCAACTAGCTGTGCAACTAATTTATCATCATATTAATCTATTGTTTTTGATCATCGATAAATGGTTTACTTTTTTAATCTAAAAAAAAAAAAAAAATTGTCCAAATGCTTGGAATTCCAACTTCTCAATAGTAAATATTATCCATGAAAGTGGACTAATTATCTTTGTGTTGACTCAAACTAAAGCATATGCTTTTACTTTGGAAAACAATGATCAAGACTTCTTCTCATTTTCACCACTGTGAATCATAATTTATATATGTGCATTTTCTGCACTGTCAATGTGAAATAAAAGGATGGAAATTTAAACATGTTTTTTTATTCATCGATTGACAAAATAATAGATACATTAATCAATTCTTAAAATAATTGTTAGTTGGAGCCCTAAAGGACACAAGGTTAAATTAAGTAAAGAAATCTTCAAACACTGTACTGCCAATGTTTAAACATTCTAACGGTCATACAAGTACAATACAAGTAAGTACTTATATTACGTATATTGTAACTGAATAAAACTAAAACGAAGTGAAAAACTACACATCCTTTTAAGACTTTTATTGCTCGACGTGTGTGTTTGTCAGCAGGAAGCATGAGAATTGAGAACAGTACATACTGTTAAACTAACTGTATTCTCAGCCTTTCCTCTATATTCAACAAGACTCAACCAATCTAGGGATCGGATGATTTTCAAAAATACGTTTGTCCACTACAAGGAGCTCTGTCTCCATTCAATCCGAAACAAATTTATCCGAAGATATATTTCATGTAGCAGCACAAACTAGTTTTTGTGTGATGCTCGTAACCTCAATATTGTTGCATGCCAGGGCCAAGGGCCCCCTGCATCAAGAAAAGGGAATCTGTGTAAACTAAAGCTAAAAAAAACAAAACAAAAAACTAAAACCATTCACCCTTTAAAGAAGGTTGAAAGAAATCTGATATTAAATTGATATGTTTCTATGCATTTGTGGTTATGAGGTTATCACACTTTCTCGCTGTGGCATACAGAACAAAAAGGCATGGGAAATCAAAACACAGTTTTGGAGGTAATGCTTCAGATGCTCACTGAGCTAAAGTCTCAGGAGATTTGCTGACATCGCACGTTTTAAAGTTTTATTTGACTTCAGAGACATTTTCTCCAGAAAATTATGCTTGAACTTCAGATTGTTATACTTCTGAGGCATTCAGTGTTCCATTGTATTACTGTGTGCACACAGTAGTATCATCAGCATGTAGAGGCCAGGGACCGCCATGGTTCCACAGTGTGCACAAAAACAGATGTTCATCATCGTCTACCTTACTAGTCGTTACCTTGGCATAAGTGAGCATGGACATGTTATTCTCCTTTTGTATTCCCTAAACCTACCCACACATGCACCCTGATAATAATAATAAAAAAAAAAAAAATCTAACACCACGGGGTGAGCGTAGTGTTCAAAGCCGCCACTCTGCCCTGTTTTCAAATGAGCGCTGCGTCTCCTCCGCCTTGTGCTCCTGTTGCGATCAGCACTTTGATCACCTCCGATGGTAACTTCCAACCAAACATTTAAATTTAAAATCACATCTGCCCCGACAACCCGAGCATTAGAATTTAACAGGTGTTCCGGAGGAACTTGTTACGGAATTTGTGATTACGTGCCCAAATACACACACGCTTTTAATTCAATGCTTTTTCACGCGTGCGCAAACACACGCACACTCATACACAACCTGTCAGTGAAATTGCAGAGTGGGAAACAGAACGCCCTCCTGACTGAGTGCTACGCTTTAGGATGGCAGATCTGTTTATCTGCTGAATTTTACGTCAGTAGGTGTGAAAGTTCAAGAAACAAGAACGCCAGAACATACGGGTTCAGTAAATATTAATAAAGGTTCTTATTAGGAGGGTATATACATAAATACAATTAAGAACCTTCACCTTGATGAGAGGCATACTCATACTGTCCAGCTGAACTGTTGGAGAAAGAAGTCATGAAGCTGCTAGCAAGATTTGAATGTAGCCTTGTTTCACTCCCGCCAAATCACTCAAGGAGACTTTGGGAAACAGGTGGGGTACAATAGCGACTCTGCCGCCAATCGCTGGGCATATACTGTATAGACGTCCACATTCACAACTGTGGGCTGTATAAATTTTCAATTAACCTAAACATGTATGTTTTAGCAAAGCGGAATGAAACCTGAGAACACAAAGAAAACCCAGACAAGCACAAGAAGAGCATTCAATTTCCAGACGAAGGCCAGACCCAAGACAGAATCCAGAACTTCAACTTGAGAAGACGTCACTTTCCCCAAAACAATTGTCTTAATTCAAATGTGTACCACTTTTGAAGCATTCAACTTTAAAGGTTCCACTGTATATATGTGCTAGATGCAAACAGCACCTCCTTTAAATACCATATTAATTACTGGCAGGAACACTACACTACAGTAATTAATTACAGGCTAAACGATCCATTTATACATATGGCGGCCGGTTAAATTAACGGGGTTAAGTGGTGCGGGGCGATCGCGTCTCACTTAACATTTGGAGCCGATATCTGCGACAGTTTGTCCGTTATTACCGAGCACTCAAGTTGAACAAGCACAGCCTGCGGAGGCACAAAAATGAATCAAATATGTTATCTTACAAAGTCCCGCACTAGTTGAGTGAGTTTGTGTGACTACGGGCTGATCTTAGCTTTATGTGGTCCAACAAAATAAATACATTTTAAGTCACGTATCTCCACCCCATTAAGTGCCAATTGCCACTTAATTAGGGTGCCGATTTCATCTGACTACAAGGCCCTCTATAGCTCTAGTTTTTTTGGACCAATTTTGCAATATTTGATAGTTTTCCACTGAACACCCGATCTCTCAAAAAAACACTAAAATTACGCAATAATCGGAATTTATTTATACATGGAAAAAAAGAAACGCTCACCTTCAAGTTAGTTTGTTTATTGCTAGAGATGCAAATTGCTGTCTGCTGAGCTTGTTGCTGCTGTAGTCGTTCCTCCTGCTGCTGTTGTTTTTGTTGTTGCAGCTGGGCTTGGAGTTGCAGTATCTGCTGCTCTTTCTGGGCCAGCTGGCCGCTCAGCTCCTGGTGGCCCTGCCGCAGCTTGGCCTCGCTTGACATGAGGGTCTGGTAGCATTGGTTCAACTCGCTGTATAGCTGTCAAACATATAGTTGCGGGGAGAAAGGAGGAAGTGGGTGTGAACAAGGTCAAGTGAATCTGACGTGGAAGGACACAACGGGCGAACGTCTAAATGGGGAAAGGCGTCGTTCGTTACAGCCGATTATCTGCTGCATCGTTTTATTTTTTTATGTGTAGGTGTGTGTGTGTGTGTGTGAGTGTACCTTTTGACACGAAGTGGTGTCAGCAGTGTGCGCTTCTTCCTGATTCTTCATCACCCTCTGTGTGTCCACATTGAGTCCCTCCAGTTGCTTGATCAGATGGCTCTGGGCCGCCGCGTGCTCTGTGCTCCGTTTGTACAATGTCTGCACTTCTGTAAACTCACACCTGAGACACAAAGCGTGTCACACAAATTAATTTCGGCACAACTGTGTGACCGATAAAGTATGGTTAATACGGATCAATTCCCAGAGTTCCTGCAGAATTACAAGCGTAATGTGCTCCACTAAGGCGTGAAGCCATCTTTAATCACCAAGCTAAAACCTTGAGAGGCCTTCGCAAGCTCCAAATGTGACTGACACATTAGAGCGCAGCGGCCATTAAAACAGAAAAGTAGTTTAAAAAAAAAAATAAAAAAATAAAAAGGGGATGAGATTACCTCTAAGGCTCCTAACGGTTCCCAGAGTTTTTATCATATCGACTACAGCTTAGCCAAAGCCTGCCCAGTTTCCCTTTTCTCCCTCCTTTAAAGCGCATCCACTACGCGGGGCTTACAGGGTGGCTTTAGGTGAGCTGTGGTTGGAAATATCAGTGTCACCCCCGAGCCTTGGCATTGAAAGCAATGTACTTACCGTGATCCACATGCACTGCACGCAAAATTTTAACAACATACTCACCACTAAATGTAAACTATTTACTTGTAGCTGATAGGAGAAAGTAGATGAGGCGTATCATGACTCGTGCAACTCACCCAAGTTTATGAAGCTGATCCTCTTTTGTTGCCACCTCCTGTTCTTTGATAGAGAGGCAAGCTGCCAGGGTGCTGTTGTGGCTCTGCATCCTGGATACCTCCTGCCAGGCGCTGCGTACTTCTTCCTCAAGATCCTGCAAAGGAATTATCGTAGTAAGTAATCTAATTTGTAAAGGACCGTCAAACACGACATTCCGTCAAAGATAAAAGGTGTCTCGACATGTTAAATTGTATTTTGCATGAACAGCATTGTGGTTCGACATGATAGCTTCTGACTGCATAAACGTGTATGCAGTCATACACGTACGTAACGCATAAATGTTGGAACAGCAGGACAAACGAGCAAAAAAAGTTGTCAAGGACGAGAACACATTTGTAAATTAGAGGGAAACTTGCAAGATTACAAAAAAAGATGCAATTTCAATGGAGTGAAGTCATAATTTTATGCAAATAAAATCACAATGTTGTGGAATATTATGAGAAATTAGTGACAAGTTTGCAAAAATTAAGTTGTAATACGAAAAAAAAGCAGCAATTTCACAAGTAAAAAGGAAGTCATTTAGGAAGGAAGAAATTGTAATGAGTAAAAAAATAAGTAGTTTTACTGGCATAAAGCCCTAATTTTAAAAGAAAAAAAAAATTGGAAATAGAAACACTTTAGTCTCATAAATTGATGTTCTAGCGCTGAGAATAAAGTTATATGAGAAATAAGAAATAATAAAAAAAAATAATTTTGGAATATGAGAATAGGTAATATTGCAGGTTGCATGTCATCGCTGCCCTGTGAAAACATGTATTGTTATGTCCAATTTTGTCATTTGTCTTTAAAATTTTCCCGTTAATGGGATGTCTGTAACGCGGAAACTCCATTAACATAAAAATACTTTTTTAACAATGAGAAAAAATGGACATAACAGTTTTTCACAGGACAGCAATGCTATACGTTTTTTTATAAGGTTGCAAATATTACAAAAATAGAATAGTTATTTCATGAGAAAAATGTCCAAACTTGCCGAGGAAAGATATGTAATTTAAAAAAAAAAAAAAAAAGCTGATATGGGGGGAAGGCAATTTTGCTGGAACAAAGTAAGAATGTTACAAGAATAAAAATCACAATATTACAAAAACTAAAAAATGATGGGATGTTACTGAATATGCAGAAACGTCCTTGCAGATTGTTTAGTTTATTCAGGAATTATGTCTGTCACTCACAAAAATTACAACTTTTTTCTCCAAATATTAGTTTTTCTTGAAAACAAATATGACCATTCTTATAAAATTACTTTTCTTGTAATTTCAGTTTTTTTCCTTTTCATGGTGCCTCTTTCCTTTTTATTTTCACGAATTACAAACAAAATGGACTTACGTTGCATCAGTGCATCCTATCGTCACCCGAAAATGTAACATCCTTGCTGGAGTATACCTGATTTCTTTCTATGGGAAGACTTCACGGATTTGGTTCTTCCGTGAGTGTTTTTAAACTGTGCTTTGCTGCATGGATTTTTTCCCCCGCTGATGTTAGTTTGAGAGGAAAAGGAGTGAGGGATCACAGATGTCAAGGTGTGCAGAAGAAAGGGAAACGCCATAGAGGACAAGGACCATCCCCGTGTGTGTTATTCAAACCTTGACTCTGGCCTGAGCAGCCTCCCTCTGGTCACGCTGGTGCTTGGCCTGCCTCTCTTTCTCCTCCAGGTCAGCTTGCAGGGCGACACAGCGGGACGTTAATCCCCCTTTCTCCTCCTCGAGCGTGCGCGCCGCCTGCTGCGCCTTCTCCTCTTTCCTCCCACACTCCGTCTTCAATTCCTGGATGAGGAGGAGGGAGGTGTGCGTGTCAGGAGATGGGGTCAAGAGGGCCAAATAAACAATAACACAAGAAAAACAAAAAGTTATTATGGAGGAGGTTTTGCCTTTACCAGCATTCTGTGATTGTCTGCTAACAATCCAAGTCAAAAAGTTCTGAACTGATTGGTATGTGTGATATAGTGTAATTGGGAAATACAGTGAACCCTTGCGAAAATCACAGTTTATCTTTTGCAATTTTTAAGTGACCGTTAATACGGGTAAGTTAGAGGCGTCACAAATGATTAATGAACAACTAATTATGAAATGAATTGACAATTATTTTTTATCATCAAACTACTTGCTTATTGCCATTGTTTCACTTAAAATTGTTCAAATCCTCTTATTTCAGCCTCCCATCAGTAAAGATTCTCTGAAATCTGTAGTACTTAATAAAAGCAGACTGATTATATTTTGGGTTCAATCAAAATAAGACATTTGTAAACAAATATCACAAAAACCTGGCATTCAAACAAGGGTCCATAGACTTTTTCTAACATTAAGATGGCAGACCATGGCTAATATATAGTTTGGTTGAACATTTTGGTGTTTAAATATTCAATGTTTATTTCGCGTTGTTTAAATATTCAATGTTTAATTCCCTTGTTCTATTTCTCAGTTTTGCAGTAAACTTCAACTGAAAGTAACAACAACATGAAGCAAGCACGGTTCTCCTCTTGAAGAACTGTGCGAGTGAGAGCGAAGGACTCCTTCAAAAAGCACTACTCATATTACAAATATTGCTAAATGTATTTAAAGTGTGTGAGAGCAGTAATACTATTTTTTTTTAATATATTTTTATATAGTCTCTCCCTTTTTTTTTTTTTTTTCACCTATCGTGGGTACCGCTATATTGATTTGCCCCTTGGGTTTTTATATAAGTAACAGTAGGGGTTTTACCCTGAAATGAATATGTAATGATTGGCGGGGCTTTGATATTTTGTTTTTTTCCTTAATTTATTCCGGGAGATGCCTGCATGAGCCACTGATTGGCCAAGGTCACCTGCGCTGAGGTGCCCGTGCGAGCGAGCCGCTGGCTGTGCTAGCCGGACACATGCAGGTAAAGGGGCCGCCGTGTCAGTTCTAATGAGAACGGCGCTCCCCTTTTGATGCTGTCCCCCTGCCATCTCTCGCCGTGAGACCGCACCAAAACTGCGAGAGGACCGTTCCGCTATCAATTAATCATAGCCGGGTCCCGTGCAACTCATAATTAGACACACTCCTTCCACTCTCCTCCCCACTGACACAGTCATTAAGTATTTATCTGCAAGTTACCAACCTGCTTTTCTTTCACATGTCCTTACCAGCTGTTAAGTATTCACTGTTGTCTGTGGCAAGACAAATACAGGGGGAAAAGACACAAAGATCAGGGTATAACTGTGTTCAAGAGGAATCCTCTGTCTCGTCTGTGGCTAAAGCTCAAGGGGGACTTGTCACACTGGACGCGAACGTCGGACCAACCTGCAGTTGTGTGCTCTTGTCGAGCAGCTGTTGACTCACGGCTTCCAGTTTGCTCTTCATGAAAGAAGCCTCCTCGTCCATCACTGGGCATCTATGGAGAAGCTTGTTTACCTCCTGCTGCTTTTCTGACACTTTCTGTGGACAGAAATCCAGCAAAAGAGAAAAAAAAAAGTCAAATGATGCACTTTTACCTTCCAGGTTAAAGAGTCTTTGCCAAGGTTTGAGCATTTGTGAAATCAAAGAGTGACAACAATGTAGGATGTTATTGGCTAAAATTGCGAATTTTTATTGAGATAAATTGTAGCAAAAAAAAAAAAAAAACATTTCAAATATAAGGACAAAAATGGCAAGCTGACCTGATGAGATTTGACAGAAATAGACCAGTATGTAACAGTCAACATTTAAATTAGTTTTTATATGAGCATATTAAATTTATAATTTATCAGAAGCAAATGCCTTTAACTTTGTTTACTGTGTGAATATTACTTTAAAAACAAAACAAAAAAGGCTCCAGACAAAGGTCTAAATGTATAGATGAATAGCATGTCTGTTATTCTGTCAAAATTGGCATTTTACTCCAAGCAGTTTACTACTTTAGCAATTTATAAGTGCATAGCAAGTTAACTCGTTTGTTTACACAAGGAAACCATATTTTAATTTATACATTTGCACTTTAAATTTTTTTTTTTAAATAATTAATTTAATAAATGTTGGTGGGTTTCATGATTGAGCAGCCCTAGACGACACACTTGTGGACTTTGGGGTTTGTAGACAATGACGATATTGATGTCTTTGTAACAGAATAGAGGATGGTAATCACCACTCGATTTTTTTTTTTTAATAAAATAGTGCTTCTCTTGCACGTTATTGTTACATCTTCGATTGAAACATAATAATATATTATTTACTAGTAAATAATAAACTCTGCCTGTGTGAAAGCCACATATCTAAGATCTCTAATTCTTTTGGAATTATGTTTCTGTCTGCTACAGGGGCTGAGAGGGGCTAAGTGTTGAATTTCTGGGAAAACTTCAGAATTTCAAGGGTAATTCCAAAGGCAACCTTAGGTTTTGGGGAGCTGTTGAGCCAGGCGCTTTAGGCCTTAATGGGTTAACAAGATTTCATTTGACTTTTACACAGCCACTGTAAATCTGGATCCGATTCGATTTTTTAAATTTCATGATCCAGCATGCACAAATATAGCAATCTTTTCTTTCATCTGTTGAGGGTTTATGGAAATCATAATGTCAATGAGGTGTGGACTGCACCCAAATTGAATGGGAACATCCTTGGAAGAATGTCCAAATTTCATGCCAGCCAGCTCCACGGCAGTTTTTGTGGCCCTTCTGGCCTCGCGACGCAAGCGGCTGCAATTTGCAATTGTCTTATAATTCACTACCTTCTGCGAGCGTGCACTTGTCTCAAATAACACGTTGCTCTGGGATGCAATTAATTGCCACGATGTGGGAAATGGCTCTGATCCGTCCAGATCGTGGATTTAGGCGGTCCTCGCTACTTGCAGATAGCTGTGCTAAGAGCACAGGGTCGAGGGGGCTTTAACAGAGATTTAGACGTGAGAGCGTCAAATAAATTCAAACACTGATAATGAGGTCGGCAAGAACAATTTGAACCTCGGTTGTGCTCAACTCAAGTCTAGGATAGAAACCTTTGCATTTAACCATTTCCAATATGGTTCACAATGAAACCTTATGTTTACAAAAAATAGTACTGTAGTAGTAATAATAGTGGCAAGTTAACAAGTGGCTGCCATCGTTGAGGATTTTAGTTTAAAAAAAAAAATTGGAATGAGCACTTAAAATGCCTCTAAAACCCTCCATTACAAAAAACAATTGACTGCTGAAGTACATGTACTACTCTATTGTCACACTAAGTTTCTCACCAATAATTTTCCATTTGCTGTAGTTAAATTGAGTTTTTACAGCAAGTGTCAGCATTTGAAACATTTGCGTAATTAATCTTGTTTTGGCCTGTATGAGCAATTGGTGGTGGATATTTTTAACTGAAACTTGTTACCCAATCTGGAGAAGGGGGTTCCCCAAGTACAAGACGACACGAATGGGTTGTGCAGAACATTAAGAAATAGTGAAGTTACGGTATAGTGTTCTACTCTAATACTCTGCAGGTGTTTTTTGGGCCAGATTTTCCTGCCCCAAAAGATCCCCAAAAAGGTAATTTTTTTCCCCAACTCAACTTCTTCAGTACCCATCATTGGATTTTCAGAATTCTTGGTGCGCTGTACTCAGATTGAAGTGGCCATTCCAACCAGACTCAGCATTTTGACAGACTGCCAATTTTGGGAACTCTGGTCACCATGCTAGTAATGGCAAAGTGCAAGCGACAAAGGACAAAATATGGCATAAAACGCATGGCAAGTTTATTTGTACAGCATACTTCATGTTCAAGACAATTCAAAATGCCTTTACATAAAACGTTAAAAGCATTACGGAAAGACAAACAATATATTATTAAGACATTGCAGAAATCATCACAATATCAACAAAAAAAATCGATTAAAATAATTCAAACCAAGCATCAGTTTCGATAAATCAAAAGATACCGAGTAAATGGCGATTAAAACAAGAGAAGAAAGGATCGATTCATAGGAATGCTACAATAAACAATAATGTTTTCAGCCCTGATTTAAATGAACTGACAGTTTGAGCAGACCTCGGGTATTCTGGGTTTGTTGCACAGGTGAGAAGCTAAATTCTGCTTCACTTTGTTTGGTTCTAGGTCTGGGAACACACGTGGACTCTCCCAGATGACCTGAATGGTCTGGATGCTTCGTAGGGAACTAGTACATCTTGCATGTATTTTGGTCCAAGACCATTTAGAGATTTATAGACCAGCAACAAGATTTTAAAATTTACTCTTTGATTCACAGGTGGCCAATGTTGTGATCTGATGAGAGGTGCGATTTGGTCCAGGTTCCTGGTGTATGTCAGGACCCTGGCGGCAGCATTTTGGATCAGTTGCAGCAGCTTAATTACTTTTTTTTTTTTATTAAGACCTCAAAAGACACCATTACAGTAATCTAGCCTACTGAATATAAAAGCATTAAGTTTTTCTTTCTTTTTGAGAGAGAAAACCCTGAATTCAAGTTATGTTTTTCAGGTGGTAATGGTCAGATTTTGTAATAGCTTTTAGGTGGTTGTTAAAACTCAGGTCTCAGTCGACAATTACACCAAGATTTGTAGCTTGATTTGTAGCTTTAAATGACAGAGACAAGGTAAGCGCTGATCTTGGACCTTTCATTTTTGGGGCGAAAAACAATCACTTCTGTTTTGTCTGGATTGAGCTGGATCCGATTGCTTTTCCTCAGCACTCAATGCTACAAGAAGCAAGATTAAAAAACTACATAGTACCTGTTCGAGATCTTGTATCTTGAAGTCTTTGGCCTGGAGAATCTCCAGCACCTTCCTGTCCTTCATCTCACCTTTGTGCCTCTCCCTAAAAGACAGAATGATGGAAGATTTGTACGCGTGCATCATCGCCATTGCAAGCTTAACTTGAATACTAGATTTCCCCACTGTATGTACACGTTATTTTCTGCTTCTTTGGCTAAAATGACACTGTGTATTAAGACACACACATACGTGTGCATCTGTAGTGACATGACTATAATGTGTTATATTGACATTAAGTAACAAGCGGAAATGATGTCGATTTGCATCACGATGGCCTTGCGTTGGTGTTTAAATTGTGTTACTCAAATGCGTGAGTACTCTGTGCGCTCATGCATTTAAACGGGTTATCCCGAATGTTTCAGAAACCGGAATTATGATCTTACCCCGAATATTGAATGCATATAAACGTAGACGGTTCTTTAAAAAAAAAAAAAAAAAATTATGGACGTACTCTGGCTTTCTCCCACTTTCCAAAAACAAGCATGTTAGGTTAATAAAAGCAGTCCATAAGTGTGAATGTGAGTGTGGATGGTTGCAATGTGATTCACTGGCAAGCAGTACGAGGTGTACCACGCACGCCACTCACCCAAAATCAGCTCGGACAGGCTCCAGCTTACCTCCAACCCTTATGAGGACAGCTGCTATACTATAATTGACCAATTTAAAATCCATCACCATGAACGCAGAGCCAATTAATGTTCCTCTATTTCACTGTATATAAAGATGAAGAAGAAAATGTGTAGCATTGAAAAGATTTACAGCAGCATCAGAGTGAACTTTCTTTCAGCCCCTGGCACATCTTTAATCGTGTGAACTTCCAGGGAGACAAAAACAGAGCAGCAATTGGGGACCGGTTTGTTTCAACTGCTCGAGGCCACCAGGGCCCCTCCCTCCCTCTTCCACGTACTCATCGCTCACTCCTGCTACACTCCCGTCTTCAAGGCCTTTCCTCCAGTCTCTTTGCCTCTTCTGATCAGCCTTCTCCCCTGACAGACACTGAAATAAGTATCTGGGGGGTCCCTTGGGGTAAGAGATGGAACGCGAGCTGCCCTAGCTACATCTCCTGGTGCGTCGGGGCTGCGCTCACCGCATTCCCCCGCAAAGCAACCAATCGCTCCGCAAAAAAATCCACACCGGGGAAAGGAGGGGGTTTGAACGGAGGCTCCCGGTGGGAACCTGCGCTTGACTGGAGTCGACACAATTACCATGTCAATATCCTCCTGCGCATCAGGTGATACAGTACGCACACTGCGATCTCTGGGTGGATGTTCCCCCGGCAGTCTCCGCGGACCAGCACACTTTGATGGGTTTCCTGTGGGGCTGTGAACTAACCGAAGAGAGTGTGGGGAAAGAACGGGAGGCACCTGTACCAAAGAACTCTCTCGCCGCACTTATATGCAGTGTTTATTTTTTTTACTCTCCTGTTCAGTATCTGCTAACAACTCTCAAACCCTTGATATTGTATGATTCTGTGCGCCCATGGTAATTTACGATATGTCCAAGCTTGTAATTTGCTTCTGTGGCCAAACCACTTGCAAATTATGCATTACCAAGTGTGTCAAGCAGATACCATATATAGGTGACTCATCAGTCAAGCAGATTTGTTATCCACGCAACGTTGTACCACTGCATGATACATGGCTAGAAATGACAAAAATGTTGTTATGCTCTGGAAATGGCAGTATTGCACTCGTCAGACTCTCCACAGTCGCATTGTCTGCCCTCAGTCTCCTCTCAAACGAAATATCGCTCCTTACCTAGGCCAACGGCTATATGCTGAAAAGTACATACATGAGAACCTTGTTCCATGTAGAACGATTGTGTTCAACACTGATCAAGCAACAAATCAGAGAAATCAAGCCACATTCGTATTTGTCACACTTGTTCAACAGGAATAGACTCCGGAATTTTGCAGTAGCTGCAGCGACAAAAGCTGCTAAGGATGTCTAAACCATATCCAAACATCCCCTGATAAAGTGTTTCAACATGCTAGAGGCTAGATGACTTCTCCTTAGAGATGAAAAATGTTAGCTTTCAAAAATAACAACCTGAGAAGTCAAAAGGGTGCATGGTCTGCTATAGAGGCAGCAGTATCTGCGCCAGAAATTCCCGTCCTTGGATCTTTCTGTCCAGGAACATCAACCAAACACAGAAGCCTCCTATATTAGATTACATTTATACACATGGGCATCGTCAGGAAAACTGTACATATTTTATCTTTTGTGAACCTTCCCATGCCACTGATCTTTATGTGGCTTAGCCACTCCGTGAAAAAGGTCATATTCAATCTCAATTTATCCGTTAAAGACGCGTGTTGGCAGGGGTCTTTCAACGGTCCACAACGGGAGCCGTGTAAGAGTGTTTTCATTAAAAAGGTTTCCATGGCTGAACTGCGATGCCGAGGATAACAAGGCTTAGATCCGCATCTGCGGCAAATTCCGTCCTAACCCCAGTAGAACGGCCAAGGTGCCTTACCACCGCCGAGCGACTTTCACGCGTATCTCACCGCACTGGAGAGGTTTAAAAGAAGAAGAAGAAGAAGAAGAAGAAGAAATGTACAGCTGTGAGTTTTTTGACAAAAGATGCATCTACTCACCGCTCAACGACCAGACTCACAGCCTGGGTCAAGTCTGGATGTTCTACTTGGAGTCGTTTCCACAGGGCCCACACAAAGTCTTTCTCAGCCTGGGAAAACAAAGTTAGTTTTAATTGACCTAAAATAGTCATTTTTAATTAGTAATTTCATTTTATTTTTTTAATTGACCTAAAATAGTAATTTTATCTTTCCACAATAGCTTGAAATAGTGGTAATACTGTTTTTTGAACCTGACACGTGCCTGTTATAACGCTCCTTCATAGAATTTATGTCAGGGCTTTAGACTGAGACCAATATAGGCGCCCAGGCACCTTAATTTCTCAACGTTGCACCTTGAAAAAAATAAAGTTGTATCCAAGCCTCCATTTGGTTCAATTTTAAAAAGAACAACATCAACAATATCATTTATCACGGTAGTTTTTTGTGACAGTTTTATTTATGACAGGCCAGAAAACGATTGATAACTTCTTGAATGTTAAGTTAAGGTCTGATATGTTCAAAAGTTTTCACACGCTGACACAAAGCACTTCAAGCACCAATACTTTGGAGTAAGTTACCTGTCTTGTAGAATAGAGATTCAAATAAATTTTGTTAAAAAAAAAAAAAAGTGAATCTAACCGTGGTGTTGTATACAATGCGGTCGAAAATTTGGAAGCACCTAACTTTTGCATTGGAGTACCAATGAAAAAAAATTGGGCACACTAGTGCAACCGGTGCAAAAGGTTAGTCAAGAGCTCTGTATGTATATTTGAATATAGACAAATACTAAGAGTACATTCATGCTATTATTAATTGTGTTACTTTTCAAGTTTAATTTCGGATATCTAACATCACATTACTTAAAGAAAAAAAGAAAAGGGTATTATAGCAAAACACAGCACAAACAATTGGTTTCAAACATTTTTGGCAACAGAAGTATGTATCTTGAAATCAGGAAAATTTGTAGCCTAACATCTGATCCAGCCAGCCAATCTTTAGCTACGTTTGACAATCAGACGTATTTCCAACAAGTATATACAATATACAAATACGTTTGTTGTGACCACATGGAGGGTCTTTGCTAAGTACGTGTTTGAAGGACAGCGCTGGCATCGACTAGAGATTCTCAAACATGGAAACAAGGCGTTAGAAAACAGGTTCATTGATTGTTTAGCCACAGATTTTTCATAGTATATGCAATAGACCACACACTATGTTCAAAAGTCAAATTTGTCACAAAATGGACTTATGTGGCTGTAACTGAACAACCACAATATAAGTAGAGTTTATCTAGGCACAGCAGGAAAGCTTGTTGCTTGAATTTTGACACTTATTAACATTAAGCAACATTTTCCTTTGACTTATCTTCAGTAAGGACAGCAGCAAAACATGTCAGTTTTCTCTCCCTTAAAAAACAAAAATGAAGAGGAATCGCTGATGACATTAGCATACCAGGGAAAAGAGGAGACGATCAATAATTTAAGCCGTCTTGTACAAAATAATTTTTGATCAGCCCGAGTCAGTCATGAGCGCCTCTGAACGCAAGCGTCTGGGATGTGACCTTCTACTCAAGGGGAGCATGCATTGACACTTGTCGTGATGCACTATTTATGACCAGTGAGGGGCTGGCATCCATTTTGATATGGAGCATGCTGTTTCTCCATTAATCAAGCGCTGTCCAGATCTGTTTTTCCCAAAGTAAGCAGCCCAGAAGAAACTCAAAACTGATGACAGAGTGAGTCATCTTCAAGTCCACGAACCCAGCAGGCCCCTGACACATTTCCAATTCAAATTGTCTCTCGAGTTTTTGAAAGCTACATTTCGTTTAATGAGGGACATCTTAAAAAAAAAAAATTAAAAAAATACATTTCTGACATTAAAAGACAGAATTATACCAAATCGACTTGATATAAAATTATCTGATAAATTATGTTCACATCACAAGATAAAAGTCATCCCTCCCACTGGAATCCACTGGTCTCCAATTAGTACATGAATTTTAGCCCCCCATCTCAAAAGTGTCTTATCAATTATTTAGTAAAATGGCAGAGCGGACCTTGATGAGACCATGAGAGGAACATATAAAGTGGAAGGACTGTCAAGTTATGCTATCTGCATGCGTCTGCGTGGAGACGCAGTGGAATGTGCTGGAGATTCTGCATTGCAGCTAAAGTTAAGCAGCAGTGAATAACTTGAAACATGCAGGCCCTTTCGCTGCCATTAGCCGTTAGACAGCCAAGTGTTTGGTCAAGAACCTCATCAGTGCGCACTTAAACATGTGTTGAATGTGCGTTTGATGGCTGGATAAATTATTCATTTTACGTTAAGACACTGAAACACCACGGGCCAAACATAGTGGGGTGAGCCACTGGAATCCAGCCACACATAATAATTCAATTAGCATCAGTCTAGCAGGAGCACTTGCTGGCTGACAGATGGGCGCCTTTATAGTTAATGGCTGTCCCTGAGTACATCTTGCGAGAGACTTAAGACATCACTGATATTCAAATGGCGATATTTAAATGGTACACTATAAAACTAAAGCCCCCCCAATTAGACGGTCCGAAGCTCTGATGTCGCTCTCCAAGATGAGACCACCAAGGATGTTGCGCGTTTCAGGCAGTTTACGTTAGTAGCAGCAGGAAAACCAGCGCGAAGTGGTCAGCATATGTTTTATATGTTTAACATGAGGAAAATGGTCAGAAATGTGCAAATTAGTCTTAAGAAACAATGTAAATAAAGAATCATGATAAAATCGTGATCATGATTTTATTTTTAAAAAATAGTGATATGATATTTTTGCCAGATCGCCCATCCCTACATACATGTATGATTTGCATATGTGCAACACAAAAATATACATGTTGAAATTTCACTTGAAGGATTATCTGTATAATTTTTTTTTTTTCAATAAATCTTTCCACAATGCCAAACAAGAAAGTTTGCTTTTCTGCTTAAAATGTAATTGACTTTCTAATGACGCAGTGATCAATTCCTTGCAATTAAGAAGTAAAATGTTTCACTTGCATCATTTTTTCAGTGCATTCACTTTGCAAGAAGATTGCTCATCAACATGATACCTGTCTCGTGGCTACCTTGTGACATAGGCTATTAGGCCCCACCTGGTGGTGACTATGCATGGGAAACTTCTCTCCATCACAAAGTGAGAGGGGAAGATGTTCAGTGATTTTCAGTGTTGAGTTTGGCAAAGCTGGGCATTCCGTCCCAGGGAAGGAACGGTCCATCATGGACGGACGCCCATTTTGTGGTCGGACGGACGGAGGACGAGAGGTTTTTTAAAAAGGATGGACTAAACATGGACGGAAGTGGGTTTTCATCTGTCCCTCTATTCGTCCATAACCGGGTCAAGTACGAACTGAACGTGTTGTGTTCTTTTAAAAAGCAAGACCACTGGATGTTCTCATCTACGGAGCCTCCTTCATTAAGCCTGCACGATAGTTTTCATGTGCTTCCCAGTAGTCACATTGCACATGCATATTTGGCCCTCTAGTGGTTTAACACATGTAATATCATGGATAATACCACAGGTGTCAAAACACCATTTAGAAACACACCCAGCCTGTCTTGTGTGTGTAATCCGGGGTAGCAATTTTGTTTTGTTAACTAAGTGTTAACGTTTAGTACTTTATCCCTTTGTATACAAACTAAGTCCTTGTGTGGGACATCTTTAGACTGTAAAAACCTCTACCAGTGTGTACATTTAAACGACCCGGAAGTGGAAGTCTTTAAAACGCAATAAACGCAATAGTATTGCATTATTAATCAATCTTAAATATTCTCCTGAAGTCCCCTGACGGAAGCGCTTTAAAGGGACGAGGACGAACGGGTCGGAGGACGATCATTTTTATGACTAAGGACGGAGGGACGAGCACAGAACGGTACCCAGGTTGCGGACGGAGGACGGACAGGCAAAAAAGGGTAACGTACCCAGCTCTGGTGTTTGCGTGTATTTGAATTTATATGCACAAGGCAGAATAGTTTCAGTGCATAAAAATAAACATAGAAACAGACAACTGCAACTTATTCGACAGAAAGTACCAAAGTACTTAAGTAGATAATATATTTTGTTCTTCTGCAATCTGCCTGCGACTCACAGTGACAGGCATGTCACAAATGCTCATCCACTATTTGGCGTGTATCCACTTTTAGTGACGCTGTTGTTTTGTGGTGTAACTTGAGAGTTTGTTAACGTAAAATATGTGCCTTAGCTCAATTTGCAAAAAATAAGTTATGCAAACTGTACATGTACATGTCGTATCATCAACCCAGTGTGTGCAAGTGCAATGTTGGCGACGTACAAAAAAGTAGCGTACCTGGCATTGCACCAACTCCTCCGATAAGCTTCTCACTTGCTCTTCCAATGCCAACATACGAGTTGCGTCTACGGACGACATCGTGGCTCCAGAAATGTAGTTTCACCCTCAACGAGAGCACTTTCCACAATTCTGGTAGAACTGAGTCACCGGCAGCTAAGCCTGCTAAAGCGTTAGCCAGCAGCTAACACGTACTCGCTGGCTTCAAGTCCCTGTCGCTGTTAAAAGTTCAGCCTCGGCTCAAGAGCGTTTTCCAAAGACATCGCATTTGAAACGAGACATTATTAATAATGTCTATTTCGACACTCACGACGGTTGTCAATAGCATCCAAGACGCTTTCTATTTTGGATGTTTGTGGCTTCCTCATTTCAAACCAGCCCGCTGTTGCCCGGCTACGTCATGAGGAGCACGACGTTTTACGACAGTTTAAAGCAACATATGACTTGAGCAAATCAATTACAAATACTGTACTGTCCTGTATATTATAATATTTCCGTATACACTCGTTTTTTTTTTCGTAATATTTTTTTCCTTCCTACCAAAAACACGTGTTTTTAATAAATGCCAATTGTTAAGAATGTCCACTAAGATATAGTTTGTAAGAAAGTCCAAACAGTAGTATAATAAATGTACATTTCATCAATATGTTTTGTGCGCACATGAATTTCTTTCCATTATTATTCAACGATTTTCACCAAAACAAATCTCCTTTTATTCTTTATAGCTTTCAAAGTAGGGTTAGGGTTTCAAAGTAGGGTCACAGTTTATAACAGTGGTCATAAAATTGAGCTAAAAAACTCCACATCAGGATGCGTGACATGAGCAAGTTTCAAAGTAGTACCATTCCCAATCATTCCATGTCATCCCGTATTGTTCCACATGATTCTATATTGTTCAGTGTCATTCAATATTATTTCATATTATTCAATGTCATTCAACAAACCTCAAAATAATTGTTTTTCTTTGAGGAGAAGTGTTGTAAATCAATTACTTCATTTGAGTAGCAACTTTCTTATTTTGAGGAGCACCTTTTTGCAGTTTAATCCCAGGGACCTGAAGCAAGGGTTTATTGAACAAAGTACACTCTATTTTCTTGTCTATATACATTTTCAGAGCAGCAATTTCACACACAAACGTAAATTAAACATATTTCATTTAAGTATTACTGTATGGGTTGTCTGATCTTTTAACAAAGCTAAATTGATTTTAAAAAGTAAGAAAAGATAAGATCTACTTGGTCATGTAATTTTGAGAACATTTATTAAGCAGATTGTACATATTTCATACAATATTAATATACTTCCAAGATTATAGGCCACCCCTCCTGGCTGCTGTACACCTCAATGGAGTTTAATTTATTTCTGGTTTGCAGTTCTGTTTAACAAGTATGATTTTCTCTCCAGACTCCAGAAATGTATTAATTTGCCTGCTATTAAGCTATTAAAAGTTGAATGCAATATGCAAAACTATTTCTTATTTCAAGCCTTGCTAAATCATTCATTCCACATTATTTTATATTCCACATCATTCCATATCTTTTAACATCATTCCATAAACAGTGATTCAGTATCATTCAACATGCTTCCATATTTTTCCATTCAGCATTTGCATGCAATTACTCTAGAAATTGCCTTTCTAATTCGTACTATTATTATCAAAAATGTTTTGAAGAGGAAGTCAACACAAGCATTTTTTTCCCCAAAATATGTTCTATGCAGGCCCACTAGTTGAAACAGGGCATTCTGATTAATATTGCGTTTGTGGAATTTGGCAAAAACCACCCATTTTTAGCCAGCTCTTCCACATTCCATAAACATACATAGTAGGTTCATTGAAGATTCTAATTTGTCCATTACAGTCAATGCAAGTGTGAATGCTTGTTTGTCTATATGTGCCCTGCCATTTACTGGCGACCTGTCTAGGGTGTAATCTGCATCTCGCCCAAAAGTCAGGTGAGAAAAGCTCCTGCTCCTGCTTCAGCTCACCCATGACTCTAATGAGGACAATTGCGATAGGAAATGGATGGATAGACATCTGCTTTGCCAGTTAGACATGACAACTCCATTTAGTGTGGCTAATGTGCTTACTGTCTTAGTGTCAGGGTTCAAGGAAAATGAAGAAATATGACGAATAGCTTCTCTGCAGTCACACAAATGTTGTTTCATCTGCCCCACTCAATGGACTTAGCATGGCTGTTGTTTCTTGACCCAAGAACGAAGCCTGCCATTAGGACGCTCATTTGCGAAAAAACATTTGTGAGGCACTAAATTGCCAGATAATGTGCGACATCTGCCTGCGCCCTCGGTCAGATACATAAACTGACACATGATTTATTTGAACTTTCCCCTTCTCTGTTTTTGGTCACAGGAATAGATTACCGTCACGCATCAATGGAACAGCTGTGTTTCTGGCCATACACAATAACAAATTGGAAAAAGTCTTTTTAACATCAAAATACTTACAAAAAAGAATGAATAAAGTCAGCATCACGTCTATACTATAACTGTCGTTTGAAAGCTTCCACACACTTGCTTGATCTGCACCATCATGTTTTAACTGCACAAGCACCTTGTATTTCCCGCTTTCAAGTGTTTGCAGGTTGTCCTGCTAAGAACATCTTAAAGAAGATAAATGGCAGATCCAAGCAATCTCTCATATTAGCTAGGACACACTTCCTGCATTTAAGTTAAAAAGTATACATTTTCACAGACCCTCCAGCTTTGCCTCTGGCCTGAATGTGTCAGACTGCCATACCTTTCAACCAGAAACCAGTGACATCACCATCACAACCACTGCAATTACAGGTTATCTCCACGGAAATTTTCATTTAGATAAATGCATTTTTCAAATCGAACAAACCCATTGGCAGAACATGCCTATGAATGTTCTCATTCATCCAGGTAATTGTATTCTCGGGGCATTGAACTGATCGCATCAGGACTGTTGACAGCAAAGAGTGGTGAGTCTCTGTCACTGAAAATGCTGAAAAATGATGGCGGTTCACGGCTGGGAAGAACTTCTATATCTTCATTCACATTATGATTAAATGCCATCTCCCTAATTTGGATGCCCGACTTCTTTTGGTACCAGACTCATTTTTAGTAGGGTCGTTTAAGTGTATGTCAGCGCTGGCAGAGATTTTTACGGTCTAAAGATGTCCCACACAAGGACATACCTCGCATGCAAAGGGATAAGGTTAGATACCAGAACAAAGTTGCTATCCACCTTTTTTCTATGCCCAATACATACATTGGATTACACACACAAGAGCGTGTTTCTGGCAGTCAGTGAAATGGCATAATATGTGTTGAACCACTAGAGGGAAGACTACACCTGTGCAATGTTACTGCAGGGGAGGCACATGAAAAGTGTTGTGCACGCAGTTAATTAAGGCGGCTCCGTGGTATCGCAGAAGAGAACAGTGGTCTTTTTATAAGAACTCAACACAACACGTAAGTCAGTGCTCGACCCGGTTAGGGACGAATATGTCGCTGTCATGTGCAAAACACTTATCTCCATTTTTTTCAATGTTCTTATTTTTACGTGAATGGTGTTTCCGCGTTACAGACATTGCATTAACGTGACAATTTACATTTTTTCCAAAATTGGACATAAGTGTTTTTCAGAGGACAGCGACAAATAGAGGAACGGACGAAAACACACTTCCGCCCTTGCTTAGTCCGTTCTTTCTGACTTCTCATCCTCCGTCTGCCCGTCCACGAAATGGGCGTCTATCCGGGACCATCTCTGCCTGTCATACCTGAGCAGTTACTGAAAAGTTTGATTGCTCTGTAGCATTACCATTGGATGTGGATAGCCACAATTGCGATCATGCAAATGCAGCAGCATGAAAACCCCCCAAAGAACCCCACGACAAGCTCCAAGATTGTGCAGACGCAGGCAGGCGGCATAGGGAGGAGAGGCACAAAACACGACACTCCACGGAGAGTTGTACAAAGCACGTCTCCTCCGCCTGCTGCCTCAAGGTACGTGGGGATATTGTCATGCATTAACGGCATCTATGGCTTTGATGCTGAAGAACCTGAGAACTGCGGTAGATGACAAAAGGCACTTCAAATACCAAAGGAACTGTGATTGTGCGATTGCCAGTGGGGATGTCAAGACTCAAAGAGCGTTTAGTAGAACATCATCCCGCTGGGTGGAAATGAGTCACATTCTAGCATGGCTGATGCCTTTATTTGCTAAATGGCTTAGTTCTTCTTCAATTTGATAAGATACGACTGTGTTCAGCCACCACATGGGTGGCATGCTAACGATGCTCATCCATTGACATTTAAACAGTGTTTAACAGTGTGTTTCCAATATGTAATATGTTTCACAGTACTGCACTGTTTTCCAAATGATCAGAGATATGAGGTTTGATTTTCCTTAAAGTGGTACTTTATTCATTTTGAAATTTTCAGCTATACAAAGTTAATATTTTGTCTATAATGAACTTGATAACATAATTAATTTTCGTGTACAATTAATACCTTTCAAAATGCACCTTGCCATTTGCTGCGTAACGGCCAATTACGGCACAGCTTGCGAAAGTCACATGAGCCGTGATTGGTTGCTTCTTGGCAGCTGAGCACCTGTGATGTCATTTTAAATCGACAGCAAGTGGCAAAATGCATTTTTACAACGTATTGCACAAAAAATTAAATAAAAAGTGACAGATGTTTAAAAACAAACAGTTCTCAGTGATTAAATACAAATGTTTTGAACGTAAAAGTTAAATACAACTGAATGGTATTCAGTTATAATTTTGCATACCACTAGAGGGAGCTCAAACCATATTTTAAGAATCTATATTATGTGATTCCCTTGGCGTACTTTTTAATAATATCTACATTAAGTTCTGTAGCCTTTATATAGACAATGAAAATTTGAATATATGGATAGTCTCTGCCTATATCTAATTTGAGGATGCAGTGCAATGCAATGCAATGCAAAGTTGCTGTTTTGAAGGTACACCACCATCCATTTTCATAGATGTTGTCTTAATATGATGCATTTGCTTGACTGACCCTCTTAGCTTCTTCTGAAAAAAACAAAAAAAACAAATATTTGCTCTCTGAGTCGCACATATTTTTTTTCATCAGGATAATCTCGCTTAAGTTTTTTTGAAATGTCTTTTGTTTTCTTTCGTTCCCAAGCAGCACTAGCATGTTTTTTTCCCTTGTACGAAAATTGCCGTTTACTTCTTCTGTGATTTCTTATCTGTTAAATTAATTGTCAAAGCTGTTTGAGATAGATTGCAGTGATCTAAATAGGCATGAGGAAAAAACACTGCAACAAACATGTTCATTTAACTTTAATCCTACATGCATAAAAATTAAAAAACAAATATCAGTTACTGTCTTTGAAACGTTACCGGGTATATTGCAATATTATAGTTTCTGAACTAGATTTCAAAATTATTTATTACAAAAAAGTCCTTCATTCCATTGAACTTGATCACCTTACCATTTTGCTCGCTTTGCGGCCAGAAGACATCAACACTGGTTTACCAAACTTGCCACGAACACTACTCTCTTGTACTACTGCTGTCATGTGCACATCTGGAAGCATCTGATGATTTTCCTTCACAAGCCCACTTTGTCATGTCTTTACCACAGGCCCAGCGAAGTGGCATCGACCCTTGTTTAACTGCTCACCTTCTGATCTTCACACGAGAGCCATCGTAGAAGATGAATTGACCCACTTTAAGGCCACCTCCTCAAGGCAGACACAGCATGTATATACTGTACAGTGCAATACATATGTGTCACTGACGCATCCACGGTCCCATGGAACTCACCAATCTGGATAACTCAGAAAGTGTGGGAACGCGATCTGAGCATTTCCCCAGGGATCTTGTCCTTTTCTTGCTCAAAGGGTAAATTGCACTGTTGAGGCTGTGTTTAAAGTTCTTATTTCCCCGGAGGAGAGAAGAAAAGACCAAGGACTTGGGACATTGATTGCCCAATGTAAAGGTTGCCCTCCTGAAAAACGGCATTGGGATGAGCAAAGTATTCCCAACACCTGTGTCTCCCTCTTTGTTAGTTTGGAGAGATGAACGACATTCACATTTCGGCTGATTTTACACTGCAGCCCTCCTTGACCAATTCTGGTTTGTTTGCTATTTTTACACGCAGTCTTTTGTGGTGGCGACCTTTAGTCGCTCTTGTTTTTTATTTATCGACCAGTGTTAATTACTCTGTCTTATGTGCTTCCTTTTTCAAAATTTTCTCACTTCCTTACTATTCGCCACATTTCGCCGATCATTACACACGTATTAGATTATTTTTTAAGACAGCTCTCAGCTGTCTTACAGCCTCACTGAAATGAACTGATTAAAAGGGGGTGGTCCTTTTTTGTGAAAATGATTCATGCTATCGTTGCTCCTTCTACTGTTGGTCCGAATCCGAGTATCACTTTCATTACAATGGCTTTGTGTTTACGATAAAGCGAGTGACTACTTCTAACCCAGAGCTTGAAGATTTGAACTCATAGAGGCAGCACTTAGTCACCAAACGTTGGAATTACTCTTTTCAATTAATTTAATGGATCTATGTTTGTGGTGCACACAGAGAATCTCCTCTCTCAAGTTGTCAACTTCGCCAAACATTCAGCTATGTACCAGTTAGCAAAAGCTAACGCTGATGACTCTGTTTGCTAATGCTAATATGTGCTAACAAAACAGGGCAGTTGTGCGTCGTGTATTTCTTGGTAATGGTGTCACTTCTTCCACCTTCAATTGTATACAAGTACAAGGCTTTAAATAATATTATTTCTTTGCAGAGCAGTTCTGCAAATCAATACCTTCATTTGAGGAGCAACTATATACTTTTGTGGACCCTACCTTGTGCGGTTACAGCCAGACATTTGTGAATAGTGTATATGATCACCCAGGCCCTTATTTGTGATGTTAAACGCGTTAGCCGTGTAAATTCGTTTTGCATTACGCATGGCTTCTCCATCTTTTCTCCTCAACCCTTCTTTAAGTATCATAATTGTCAGAAATATAGCTTATCGGTCTTTGGTCTTTCACTTGTATAGCACTTTTCCACGAAATAAGGAACTCAAAGCACTTCACACCCTACCCGTGGTAGATGACCTGAGGCCAGCGAAGCTTTTTGGGACCGTCTCAGTGGTTCTTCTTCTTCTTCTTCTACTTTCTTTTGATGATTGCCTCAGTGGTTGATTCTCAGTTTTGCTATTCAATGCGTTTTGATGAGGCCATTTTGCGCCTCATCAAAGTTTGCCTTACAAACCACGATGCAAAACCGCTTGGAGAATATGGGATATGTCCCCTTTGAAAGTTAATCATAATAAGGCATCAGATTTATACAGTGCTTTTCTGGACAACCGTACACTCAAAGTGCTCACAATGGATACATTATTCATGCGCTCACGCATTCACAATCTGGTGGTGGTAAACTACGTATGTAGCCACAGCTGCCCCGGGGCAGGCTGGCAGAAGCGTGGCTGCCAGCGTGCACCTACATCCCCTCCGACCACCACCAAACATTCCCACCCAGCCGTACACCCGTGTGAGTGGCACTGGAAGCAAGGTGGGTGAAGTGTCTTGCCTAAGGTCACAACGACACATAACTCAGAACAGAGCTGGATTAGAAAAGCCAACCCTCCAGTTACTGGACGACCCACCCCATCTCTGAGCCACGACCACCCCTTTGAAAGTTATCTTCGTTGCATACGTTTACATCAGAAAATACTGCGATTATAATGGCGGTGTTGTTTATATCTAGACTATCTGAGGAACTGTCAAGCTGCTAAAGCGACCTTTCCAGACTTTTTACTGCATGTGTTGCTGTCGCGAGTGACCGGAACTTAATGAAGACATGAACCTCAGAGGGTTTGACTCCTGACAGGGGCACTAGCTGATGGCTGTCCCAGGAGGTGGCAGGTTCAATAGCTCATTATCATTACCATCATTTAGACCTGCTTCTTGAATAATGAATGGTGGGGGACTTGTCACAGCAACAAATACACACACATTGTATGCACACTTACTGGCTAACTACCTCAGCTCACCATTAAAAGAGGCCAAAAGCAGCACATAAGGATTGATTGTTATTATGACAGAGTTATGATTTTAAAATGATCTTCCCATGAAATCGTGGTTTCAGAGCATTTTTTGTTCCATGTGTAAATGAGGTAATCTGATGGCTACTCTGATAAATAACAAGAAAGACAGGCTGTTTTTTTTATTGTCTGAAACTAGAGGATTTCACTATTCCAGAGTCAGTTCGAAAGAAAAACATGAGCCATTTTAATCAGAGCTATCATCTTGCCCTGAAACTAACCCTGACTTATAAATATAGCATTGAAAGTTCTTATTTTGACTGTTTGGATGAAATCATATTTATCCCACAGACATTAGACATCAGTTAATGGTTGTCAATTAAAAGAGCAGTTTGTTTGTATGGAAACACACAAAAGTGTGGTTTGTTTCTGTGTTTTACAGAATTTTACAGGAAAAAATTATTTGATGTCAAGGGTTTTTCTTCAAGACAAAAAAATAATTTTATGAGAATAAAGGTGTTTAAAAATATATGTTCTATTATTTACAACGTGTATGGGGTAATGAGGTTCTTTCCATTTCAAAATATAGTCATTTATTTTAAAGATCACTCCCTCCAAAAAAAGATGATTCATACGTATGACTTGATGATACATGATTCAATGTATTTTAAAGTGGAACGATTCGATTTGGTTTGATTCGATGCATTCTCATCTTTTAAATTAAAACTGATTTTCCGATTCAAAGCATTTTTTATTAAAATTACAATCCTAATATATAACCCTGTGTGTGTGTGTGTTGTGATTTATATGATCAAATTGTGATTATTTTTCTTTTAAAATTGTAATTTCATTCATCTATGTTCTTCTGCTTATCAGGTGTTGGTTCACGGGAGCAGCAGATAAAGCAGGGAAGCCAAGACTTCAAAAATAAATAAATAAGAAAAAAAAAAAAAGTAGTATCACTAGTATGTATATAAAGCAAATATGAAAAATGTAAAAATCTAGTCAGAATTCATGAGAGAAAAAAAAGAATGCTATAAGAAATAGTCACAATTTCATTCGTATCATTTGTATTTAGAAGCTACAGTTTCATGGGAATAAAATTATATGACGCAAGTCATAATTTTGAGAATACATTTATAATTTAATTTTTAATGTTATGTAATGTTTATAAGTACTAATGAGAATGTGCGAAAAAGTTGTACTTTTAAAAGAGTAAAGTCTTCATCTGAGAAAAAAGTAGAACACTGCTATTTGTGAGTAAATGATGCCCCACAAAAAGGTTTATAATTGGCTTTACAGTAGATGGCACACATGACGGCAAAGCAGTACTTTTGCATACTATAAATGGAGCTCCTCAACTCAAGTCAATGTAGTTCCTTGACACCAAGATGCCACAAGATGGTGGCAAAGCAATAATTTTACTGATTTGGCCTGAACACAAAATATCACATTTACGGGAATAATAATAAGGATAGGTTTGGGGAGTTGCTGTTCACTGTAACCAAAATTGCAAGTCATTTTATCTGAGTCGAGAAAAAAATATTTTAAGAGAATAATGTCTCAATTTTATGAAAATATAAGTAGTTGGAAGACATAGTTAGATTACAACATCAAACTAAAGTCTTAAAGTTTACAAAAAGCACACTGTATGTATGTAAAATAAACTAATTGTAAAATTATCCCCAGAGGGAAAATTCAGGAATTACAGCATCCTATTATCATTTCAGAAAAATGTCCTAATTATACAAGCATGCAGACATAATATATTGTATCAGACACAATGTAGAATTTTATGTAGGCTGGAGGGAATGCTATAATTCAGTGTCTGACAGAGCATTGTTATCCTTGTGTTGAATCTCTCCAGATAGTGCAGATGTACCTAATAGTGTGGCCTGTGAGTTTACTTCCACACTATATTGTACATGTGGGCTTTTGGCTCCTATATGACTGTGTAATATCTCGTTTAATTAGCAAAGCCAAGCCCTCGGACTAACAGGCATATGGTCTTCACTCTCCCACGGCCTCAGCCAAGCTATGAATATGCATAGCGTGGGACCTCGGTAGCTTGTTATCCGCCAATGAATTCAACACAAGCCTACTCCCAGACCTATTATTTACCCCTTGACCAAACATGCAAGTGGCGCTTCCGGACGCTTGACTTGGTTGGAACGGCCACCTTGGGATTCAGCTGCCTGTATGTATACACCTTTTTCCAGCCACTTAAGACAGCCTCCCTTAAATTGATACCTCCCTTATAGCATCAGGCAACACATTGGAACTTTGTTGCTAACCAAAACAGCAGAACTGAAGGAAGTAGACTTTGTTCCTGCATGTTGTAAAAGATGATCTAGTGTTGTATGGCGATGGTGCCTCACCAGATGTTGCTGTTTTATATATTTATGATTTTTTTTAAATTAATACAGAGCAGCGTTTAATAGTTTAACCCCTGTTTAACAGGCTTTCTTGCTGTGGTATCCAAGGCAAATTCATTTTCACGGTGTAGGCATATACTGTCGCTAGCTATATAACTGCACACTGTAGTGGTAGAGATGGCCCCTAGTAATATTAACTAAATAAGTACCTCTCAGTTTTGGTGGATAACCACTGATGCGAATGAAGGCAAGAAAGTAACCGCTCGCCATTTTGGCCTGTGCCCAAAAAAATCCAGAAAAGAGAAATTGTGAAAAACTGTTTAATGCCAAGCTATAGCTCTATTTAGAAACAAGTCTGTATTCACTTTACAGGGTCTTTAATAAAGTACTTTCATAATAAAATGCATTTTGGTGAACTTTTCTATTAAGCCTCTCCTATTGCAGTGCCTCACCAGACACCAGGGGGGAAAAAATTAACAGGGATGAAAAGAAAGGAGAGAGAAGGAGATAATGAGACAAATGATCAGCATCATATTGTTCAATTAGGTGATCAAAAATGTTTATAAAAATCAAGCTAACTGATGCACTTTAATTTTTTTCTGTTGAAGTTAGTGCTTTGTCGTAAATTAATCTACATTTCTTGTTTTCATTCGTGTTAATGTTATGCATACAGAGGCGCACTTTTTCTATGGACAAATTGTACAGTATATTTAAAGAGATTTTTATTTATTGAGAAGCACTGAATCTGTATACTTTTGCAACATCTTGTCCTTGAAAATATGCCCCCACCCCGCCCGTAGGATGCCTGCATCCAAAAAGTTTGAGAGGAGAATTACACAATGTTAGGCGCACTTCTTGTGCGATCAATACTACAACAAAAATGTGAACTTTAAAAAAAAAAAAATATATATATATATATTAATGTGGTCATGAAATAACGTGTATTGCAGTTGAGAGCTGTTTCTAATGATTTGACCCACGCGTTGAAGGAAAGTGTTTCATTTTTCTCTCGTTGTTGTTGCACAAAGACGCCACACTTCTTCCGTGACATCAACTCATCAAACAAGCAAGTAAGTCACACACGCAGCGCAAAGAAGGTTGGAGACAGAACACCTTCCCTGCAGGGCTGTGCAGACGGACAGCCATCCAGGGGAGTGCGTGTGCGTGGGGGCCGGGGAGGCGTTTTTCTTTTCTCTCCTAGCTTTTCCACAAGGTAGGACAGTCACTTTTCAGCTTGTCGGCTTGTCTCGTTTGAAGACAAACTAAGAAGAGGGGAAAAAAAGACGGAGCAAAAGAAGGCG